>NC_056742.1:279401326-279636326 GCF_019279795.1 Protopterus annectens | reverse complement strand
GTCCAAGGGGTGGGAGTGATGGGACCACAGAGACTTCAAATTCCACTTATCTTCCGCATGTGACATCTGGCTAGTGGTGGCATAGGAATGGTGTCTGCCATGAGCCCCAAAGTTAACATCTCCCTTGATATGCAGTGCAGACTGGATGCCGGAATCAAATCAAAAGGGGCTTAAAAAAAGTATTAGTTTAAGGGGTGTAAACTTATGCAACCAGCTTATTATACTTTTTTTTTATATTTTTCCCCTAACAGATTTGTTTGTTTTTCAATTGAATTGTACTGGTTATTAGGTCACATTAAAGGTGGGAAAAGTTTTGAAATGATTTATTGTGGTCTCATTTTTATATCACATAAAACTGGCATTTTAAAAGGGGTTGTACACTGTTTATATCCACTGTAGATGCTCAAGGAGGATTCCTGCAGACAGTGTATGGAGCAACAAGTTGTCGAGGTAGGGGAAATCTGAATTCCCTGGGTGCGGCAGAATGGCATCACTGGATCTAGGCACTTTGGAACACCCTTGGTACTGTGGAAAGACCAAAAAGCAGTTCAGTAAATGGAAAATGCAAGGAGCCACAGAAAAATCTAAGCAATTTCCTGCAAGAAGGATATACAGGAATGTGTAAGTAGGCATCCTTCAGATCTAGGGACACTAAAAGGGCAAGAGAGTGGAAAACAGAACATTTTTACGTTTAGTACTTTCAACAAGTGTTTAGAAGAAAGAGGTCTAGGATGGGTCTCCATTGTCCTTTCCTTGACACACGAAAAATTCTGGAATGGAATCCTTTGCCTATGTAGTCTTTTGGGACTTGTACTATGGTGCCCAATTCAGGAGGTCCTGAATAAATGGTGGAAAAGAGAGCTAAATGTGAGGAGGATATTGCATGCCTTCTGGAGTGGGAATATTTTCCCAGACTATGGCATAAACATCATTCATGATGGACAGGACCCATTTGTCTTTGGTAATAGCTTCCCACTGGTTCAGGAGGAGTGGCAGTCTTTGGAAAGAGGAATTACGGTGCACAGTACAAAGGAGGGGGTTGTTGCAAAGGTTGTCCAAATTTTTATTTACAAAGGGAGGGTTCCTTACGAGGTTTTCACAGCACCTTTTCTGAGGGGGTTTCTTAATTTTTGAGTTGCCCTACAATCCCTTCTGAGTAAGATGAAGATTTAAATGGGTAGTTTTTATAACATCTAGCAACAGAGGTGAGAAAAATCTGTCTGCAATTGTTCACAGTCTTACCTTGGTCTTGGAGAGCCTTTAACAGACTGGCAGCTTAAGTACTAAGCAATAGGTCTTTGCCCAAGGGGAAGAAGTCTAAAAGTTTTGATTTGAACTCCTCAGGAACAGGATGAATATGAAGCCATGCATATATGCAAATATTAGACCCAGCAGTAGCTAACCTAGAAGAAGCATTCACAGTAACATAACCACATTTATTGCTGGGAGCTATTTGAGTGGCCTGGGAAAGTAGATTTTGCATTTGCTGCTTTGATTCTGCATTTGTGGGGTCCAGCATAACTTTGTACAAATACTACAGTACCAAAATCAAATATTAGTCAGTCTGGTAGTTAACTGTCCTAAAAGCATGAGTAGAAGAGGTGTACACCTTATTTCCCCATCTACCTATAGCCCTACTGTCTTTGTCTGTAGGTAGAGCATTAGCATTGTGTAAAACCTTAGAGGGCTTATCTAAAGTAAAAGACATTGCAGAGGAGTCTTCGTAGAAATCTAGTAAAAGTATTTTAGATTATTAGGAACCTTGTAAAACCTGTCTGGTCTTTTTAAAAGCTGATGGCTGAGAGTCAAAAGTTGGCCTGGAAAGCGTCATTGAAAGCCTCAAGAACAGGAGGGATTGGTTAAGGAGCAGGAATACCCATTTCCAAGAGGCTACATTACCTCTTCTGCGTATCAGAGATCTGAGGTGTATTCCATACAAAGTATTTCATCATGCTCTGATAGCCACCCCAAAAGGAAGATTCTTCAACAGGGGGAAACTGAGTCAGGAGTCCTATTTCCAAAGAGTTTTGTCCAGGAGAATGCAGTAAAGAATACTCTAAAGAGTGATCAGAATCACAAAGTATCACTTGTGACATACATAAATTTACATTTAAAAAGTAATCAAACTATATTAACAAATTAATGTAAAGTAAAATAAAATGGTAGGAGCACACACAAAATCCACCAAAAGTTCATCCAACGCCCCAGAACATCAGTAGTCCAATTATACCAGCGATAGAATACTGTAGTGAAAACCAAATTTTTTCAGTTCAAGGACGATTTTTATTAAAATAATAAATTAATGCAGGTTAGCACTTTCACCAACGGCTTCCTCAGACCTATTAACATTCCAAAACTCATCCAGTTTAAATCTGAAAAATGGCGGAAAACATTCTCTCAAAGTGCCAACTCTAAAAGTGCCAACTCTGAAACAAAAACATATAAACGACCCCTGAAACTTGAAATCATAATTACATATTTTTATATATATAACTCTAATACATTTAAAAGATATGCTTAAAACCTATTTATAAAGCCTATTCACATACATTCATATATACTTATAAAAATATAGTTATGTAAAAAACATATATATATATATAAAAAAAAAATATATTAAAAAACATAAATATATACCCCAAACTCATATAAATATTAGTAAATATCCTAATAAACATTCCATTCAAGATGAAGATATATAATAGAAGTGCACGGGATAATAGTCTTTTATACTAATTCAAGCCTAAAATATTAGGCTCTCAACCTCCTTGATTTAAAAAAAGGGTTTTAAACAGGACCTTACCATTGAGACCTGGATGCGAGTCAGACCTCAAATCTCATGATCCATATAGTTTCTCTAATTTCATTGCATGTCCTAATATCACCCCCTCTTATTCCTATATCAACTTTCTCAACTATCCTGAATCTAAAAGTATGAGATTCACCATTCTCTGCCACATGCTTGGCTAGGGCATTGACCTTAGAGGTTATCCTGATATTATACATATGCTCCTCCCCTCTTAAACACCTATTAGTTTTCCTATATAAAACATGTTGCAGGTTTCACAGCAAGCTAAATAAACCACATCTGTGGACATACAATAAATAACCCTAAACATAGAAGACCTCAAATTAATAGGATGTATAAAGGTAGGATCAGAATCAATTAAACAGAAAAAATTACAGTGACCACATGGTACCCCTTAGGGTAACCCCATTTCTCCTTCTGATGTCCCATTGGGATAACAGAGCAGCCTCTTTAAATTCTTTTTATTTTTATAAATAAACCATGGGGCTATACCCACAATTTCCTTAACTTCTGGGTCTACTGATAAGATATCCCAATGTGTTCTAATAACCTCCTTGATTCGACCTACATCTTTGGTATAAAATATTGGACATACCACTTTGTCATATTTCACTCTTCCTGAAGCTGAACTATGCCTAAAATTACTAGCATTATCTGTATTACTGGAGAAATAGGGAGCTGCTGCCCCATGTCTCAATATATCTATGCCTACCACTCCACTATCTATATCACTAACACTATAGCCACGTACCATAAACGTCTCACATAAATCGCCCAACTCATTCATAAACCCTAAGTCAGTGGGGTTATATCTGGACATTCTTATTGCTTGTCCCCCCAAAAATATTATTATAAACATATCCTGGATGCATACTGTATATGTAATAAGACATTTTTTTGACATGGCTTCCTATAAAGCCCTGTGTTTATCAGACCATTGTCTAACTTCTCAACATAGATGTCTAAAATGGTATCTTCCCAAACCAAATTTGGGGAAAAAATTATTCAAACTTTAAAATTTGAAAGAAAGAAAGAAAGAGAGAGAGAGAAAGAAAGAAAGAAAGAGAAAGAAAGAAAGAAATAAAGAAAGAAAGAAAGAGAGACCGATTCAGTCCAGACCTATGTCTAGAGAGTGTTCTCCCTGTGTGCTCTTAAGGGAAAGTGTGCTTGGTGCAGAGAGCTGGATCTGAAAATACTGTGTATATCCACTTTTACTCCTAGTGGCCATCCCTTACAGGTATCAGTGGTGAGGATTGAGGGGTCTTGATTACTGGCCCGGAGTAGGAACAGTCATAAGGACATCTACTGTTACAGTACGGTTTTACACAACTGTACTATATCTTAAGTGAAACCACTGTTGTGGTATTCAGAACATATCAGCAATTCTCAAATCTTAAGCAGGTAGAGAAAAGGGTGGCTGGCTACCAAGAAGATGAGTAGTCTACCAGTACAGTTAGGACAGATCTACCAAGGGCAGTCCTGGACCTGGAGAAAGCATCAATTTTGAGGTGCTCGGTGAAAGTGTGTACAGAAAACCAAGTAGCAGCTTCCAAGATAGATATGAAATCCACTCCTTTCGGAAAAGCCCCTGAGGAAGCCACTGCCCGAGTGTAATGAGCTTTTAGGCAGGAAGACAAGGACTTAGTGTAATGTGATCAGCAGAAAGAGATGGCCATAGAGATCAAAGTTGTAATACTTAGTTTTAAGACTGGCTGACCCACCTAAGGGCTCATACAAAATACAAACAGTTGGTCAGCATTTCTGAAGGATTTAGTTTTGTCCAGATAAAATCTCAGATGTTTGAATGTCCAGAGAATGTAAGATTCTTTCCCCTTCTATTCTGGTGATTGGAAAAGTAAGTGGGTAGGTGAATAACCTGATTGAGGAAAAGTTTGTTCACTACCTTTGGCATGAAGGAAGGATTAGCTCCGAAAGTCAACCTGTCTTTGCGAAAAATAATAAAAGGTGGAATGGCCATGAGATTTTTTTTTAACTCAAACTGTCCTAGAAGAGGCGACAGCCAAAAACAGAATTATTATCCAAGTGTATAATTTTAAAGAGGCAGAATATGCTGGTTCAAAGTGAAGTAAGGTATCTTTCTTCCCAGCACAAAACTGAGATCCCAAGGGAGAGAGAAAACAGTTCTGCATTTTAACTCACCAAGGACCCCCCCAAAAGAAAATCTTGACTTTCAGTCCAGCCATAAGTGGGGAGTTAAGAAGCAAGCAGGCACCGATAGCCAAAAAGTGAGCTCTTCTAGATCAGTAAGCAAAGTCTGAATTAAGTAGTTAGTAAAGGTATTGCAGGACAGCACAGTGGGTCCAGATTGTTTCCTGAATCAGTAAAAAACCTTTTCCATTGAACTGTGTAAAGTTTTTTTAGCAGTGGGTCTCCTAGCTTCTTGTAGTGCATGAACCTCCTCCTCAGAGAATAGATGTCTTTAGAGGGATTAAAATTTCATCATCCACAGAGTCTGAGTGAGGGAAGATTTGAGCGGAGAAGCAGTCGTCTTTGTTGAGTGATCAGGTCCAATTGTAAATGTACTTTCATAGGAAACAGCAGGGAAACCAATGTTGCCTTGGCCAAAAAAGTACCAGTAAAAGGAGTTTGGGTGCTTCCTTTTGTGCCCTCAGAGAATTTTTGGAAAAAGAGGTAGTGAAGGAAAGGTGTGCAAAACTTTCCTTTCCACTGTAAGGAGAAGGCATCTGTCCTCCAGGCTATGGGACAAGTTTATCTGGTAAAGAACTGGGAAGGCTGATGGTTGGTTGCTGAAGTAAAGTGCTCTAACAAGGATGTGCTCACTAAAGGGTGAATGCCTGGAAAATCTGCCCGTTTAAGGTCCATTCATGGGGGTGATCCAAGAAGCATCTTAGTGAGCATTCCAGCATACTGTCCTGTGATGGAATGGGTGCAGTTGTGTGAGTGATAGCCATATGGGAGGCTAAGCTCTATGCTTCCTGTGATAACCTGTACAACTGCCAAGATCAGTTGCCTCCCTGTTTATGTAACAAATGACTGTGGTGTTATGTGCGTACACTAAGAGTGGTCCTGGTTTCCATAGATGGGAGAAGGACTGCAGTGCTTGCAGAAGCATCCCAATTTCCTTTAGACCGATACGTTCAGTCAGGAACTGTGGTTGCCATCTGCGCTGTATATGGTGTGATCCTGTCCATGCCGCCACACCTTGTCCAAGGCATCTGTGTGAACTTCTGGAAGAGGAGAGGATGTGAAGGGAAGTCCTGGATTGAGTTTAACTTGTTCCTTCCACCAAGGTAGCTCATTTTAGAGAAGGGGAGTCAGGATGTCCAAGGGGGTGGGAGTGATGGGACCACAGAGACTTCAAATACCATTTATTTTCCTCATGTGACATCTGGCTAGTGGTGGCATAGGAATGGTGTCTGCCATGAGCCCCAAAGTTAACATCTCCCTTGATATGCAGTGCAGACTGAATGCCGCAATTAAATCAAAAGGTGCTTCAACAAAGTATTAGTTTAAGGGTGTGTAAACTTATGCAACCAGCTTATTATACTTTTTTTTTATATTTTTCCCCTAACAGATTTGTTTGTTTTTCAATTGAATTGTACTGGTTATTAGGTCACATTAAAGGTGGGAAAAGTTTTGAAATGATTTATTGTGGTCTCATTTTTATATCACATAAAACTGGCATTTTAAAAGGGGTTGTACACTGTTTATATCCACTGTAGATGCTCAAGGAGGATTCCTGCAGACAGTGTATGGAGCAACAAGTTGTCGAGGTAGGGGAAATCTGAATTCCCTGGGTGCGGCAGAATGGCATCACTGGATCTAGGCACTTTGGAACACCCTTGGTACTGTGGAAAGACCAAAAAGCAGTTCAGTAAATGGAAAATGCAAGGAGCCACAGAAAAACCTAAGCAATTTCCTGCAAGAAGGATATACAGGAATGTGTAAGTAGGCATCCTTCAGATCTAGGGACACTAAAAGGGCAAGAGAGTGGAAAACAGAACATTTTTACGTTTAGTACTTTCAACAAGTGTTTAGAAGAAAGAGGTCTAGGATGGGTCTCCATTGTCCTTTCCTTGACACACGAAAAATTCTGGAATGGAATCCTTTGCCTATGTAGTCTTTTGGGACTTGTACTATGGTGCCCAATTCAGGAGGTCCTGAATAAATGGTGGAAAAGAGAGCTAAATGTGAGGAGGATATTGCATGCCTTCTGGAGTGGGAATATTTTCCCAGACTATGGCATAAACATCATTCATGATGGACAGGACCCATTTGTCTTTGGTAATAGCTTCCCACTGGTTCAGGAGGAGTGGCAGTCTTTGGAAAGAGGAATTACGGTGCACAGTACAAAGGAGGGGGTTGTTGCAAAGGTTGTCACAGATTTTTATTTACAAAGGGAGGGTTCCTTACGAGGTTTTCACAGCACCTTTTCTGAGGGGGTTTCTTAATTTTTGAGTTGCCCTACAATCCCTTCTGAGTAAGATGAAGATTTAAATGGGTAGTTTTTATAACATCTAGCAACAGAGGTGAGTAAAATCTGTCTGCAATTGTTCACAGTCTTACCTTGGTCTTGGAGAGCCTTTAACAGACTGGCAGCTTAAGTACTAAGCAATAGGTCTTTGCCCAAGGGGAAGAAGTCTAAAAGTTTTGATTTGAACTCCTCAGGAACAGGATGAATATGAAGCCATGCATATATGCAAATATTAGACCCAGCAGTAGCTAACCTAGAAGAAGCATTCACAGTAACATAACCACATTTATTGCTGCGTTTAGCTATTTGAGTGGCCTGGGAAAGTAGATTTTGCATTTGCTGCTTTGATTCTGCATTTGTGGGGTCCAGCATAACTTTGTACAAATACTACAGTACCAAAATCAAATATTAGTCAGTCTGGTAGTTAACTGTCCTAAAAGCATGAGTAGAAGAGGTGTATACCTTATTTCCCCATCTACCTATAGCCCTACTGTCTTTGTCTGTAGGTAGAGCATTAGCATTGTGTAAAACCTTAGAGGGCTTATCTAAAGTAAAAGACATTGCAGAGGAGTCTTCGTAGAAATCTAGTAAAAGTATTTTAGATTATTAGGAACCTTGTAAAACCTGTCTGGTCTTTTAAGAGCTGATGGCTGAGAGTCAAAAGTTGGCCTGGAAAGCGTCATTGAAAGCCTCAAGAACAGGAGGGATTGGTTAAGGAGCAGGAATACCCATTTCCAAGAGGCTACATTACCTCTTCTGCGTATCAGAGATCTGAGGTGATTTCCATTCAAAGTATTTCATCATGCTCTGGATAGCCACCCCAAAAGGAAGATTCTTCAACAGGGGAATCTGAGTCAGGGAGTCCTATTCATCCAAAGAGTTTTGTCCAGGAGAATGCAGTAAAGAATACTCTAAAGAGTGATCAGAATCACAAAGTATCACTTGTGACATACATAAATTTACATTTACGCAAAAGTAATCAAACTATATTAACAAATTAATGTAAAGTAAAATAAATATGGTAGGAGCGACACACAGTAGATCCACCAAAAGTTCATCCAACGTCCCCAGAACATCAGTAGTCCAATTATACCAGCGATAGAATACTGTAGTGAAAAAACGACTTGTTCAGTTCAAGGACGATTTTTATTAAAATAATAAATTAATGCAGGTTAGCACTTTCACCATACGGCTTCCTCAGACCTATTAACATTCCAAAACTCATCCAGTTTAAATCTGAAAACTGGCGGGAAAAACATTCTCTCAAAGTGCCAACTCTAAAAGTGCCAACTCTGAAACAAAAACATATAAACGACTTCTCTGAAACTTGAAATCAAAATTACATACTTTTATGCATATAACTCTATCTAATACATATTAAAAGATATGCTTAAAACCTATTTATAAAACCTATTCACATACATTCATATATACTTATAAAAATATAGTTATGTACATACATATATTATATATAAAAAAAGACAACAAAATATATATCTATAAAACATAAGAGTATATACGTCTAAGCACTCATATAAATATTAGTAAATATCCTAATAAACATTCCATTCAAGATGAAGATATATAATAGAAGTGCACGAGCATAATAGTCTGCTTTATACTAATTCAAGCCTAAAATATTAGGCTCTCAACCTCCTTGATTTAAGAAAAGGTTTAATCAGGACCTTACCATTGAGACCTGGATGCGAGTCAGACCTCAAATCTCATGATCCATATAGTTTCTCTAATTTCATTGCATGTCCTAATATCACCCCCTCTTATTCCTATATCAACTTTCTCAACTATCCTGAATCTAAAAGTATGAGATTCACCATTCTCTGCCACATGCTTGGCTAGGGCATTGACCTTAGAGGCTATCCTGATATTATACATATGCTCACGCATCCTCTCTCTTAAACACCTATTAGTTTTCCCTATATAAAACATGTTGCAGGTTTCACAGCAAGCTAAATAAACCACATCTGTGGACATACAATCCCCACTAACCCTAAACATAGAAGACCTCAAATTAATAGGATGTATAAAGGTAGGATCAGAATCAATTAAACAGAAAAAATTACAGTGACCACATGGTAGCGTACCATAGGGTAACCCCATTTCTCCTTCTGATGTCCCATTGGGATAACAGAGCAGCCTCTTTAAATTCTTTTTATTTTTATAAATAAACCATGGGGCTATACCCACAATTTCCTTAACTTCTGGGTCTACTGATAAGATATCCCAATGTGTTCTAATAACCTCCTTGATTCGACCTACATCTTTGGTATAAAATATTGGACATACCACTTTGTCATATTTCACTCTTCCTGAAGCTGAACTATGCCTAAAATTACTAGCATTATCTGTATTACTGGAGAAATAGGGAGCTGCTGCCCCAGGTCTCAATATATCTATGCCTACCACTCCACTATCTATATCACTAACACTATAGCCACGTACCATAAACGTCTCACATAAATCGCCCAACTCATTCATAAACCCTAAGTCAGTGGGGTTATATCTGGACATTCTTATTGCTTGTCCCCCAACAATATTATTATAAACATATCCTGGATGCATACTGTGGCGATGTAATAAGACATTTTTATGACATGGCTTCCTATAAAGCCCTGTGTTTATCAGACCATTGTCTAACTTCTCAACATAGATGTCTAAAAATGGTATCTTCACCATGGAGTATTCAAAACTAAATTTGAGGTACTCAGTAAAAGAATTCATCTCATCAACAAATAATTTCAAATCATTCGATGACCCTTTCCATAATAGGAAAATGTAATCTACAAAACATCTGTAGAAGGGCACTGATCTCATAAAACTAGGCATCTGGAACATGAACCTATTCTCCCATTTAGCCATGAAAAGGTTGGCGTAGCTATTGGCACAGGATGTGCCAATGTTAATAGGTCTGAGGAAGCCGTATGGTGAAAGCGCTAACCTGTATTCGTTTATTATTTTAATAAAAATCGTCCTTGAACTGAACAAGTCGTTTTTTCGCTACAGTATTCTATCGCTGGTATAATTGGACTACTGATGTTCTGGGGACGTTAGATGAACTTTTGGTGAATCTACTGTGTCGCTCCTACCATATTTATTTTACTTTACATTTCTGTGTTTGGCTGTTTTGGTGGGAGCGTTTACTCCGTATAGGCACTATACCGAAGGGATTATATTAACAAATTAATATTAACCATTATACTTCACATATATTGCTATACATCACATAACCTAAGCAACATCACATGAATTATTCAATTCTTGGCCTTTTCTCAAACAAGAAACATCTTTATTAAACCATTATTATGGCATAAGCAATTATACATTTATATAAATGAATACAAACCACACAGACACAATCCTAGTTGCAAGCATTTTATATCACAAACCATACGGACACACTCCCAGTTGCAAACAGTATACATCACTTATACACAATCCTTTTCAGAGGAAACATTACACAGCTCATTTAAGTCCTGCCTTCTTTTAAGCCTCATTCCTCTCCTGTATGCACTGTTTTCTTAATTCCCATTTGTTCCTATGCAATTAGCTCCTACCCTTTTCTAAAGATCTGAATCCCTATTTTTCTCTCTGTTACAGTTGGTTTAGATTTTGATTTCCATATTCTAGTAATTGCTGTTTTGGCAGTCACCATAATTAGACACAGCAAGGCTTTACCATCTCTAGGCAATTCTGATTCTGTACTATACAATAATGCCGTTCTTCTTGAGAAGATTCCAAAGTAGATCTTCAAGGAGTAGCCTGGGGAGACCCAAAGAAGTGGGGATTCAAAGCCAGGGGGTACTCAAAGCCACAATAAGTGTTTAACAATTCCTGGGAAGTATCTATGCACTCCTTTTCTCTGTTGAGGGAAGAAGCAACATTTGTTTGAGTGAGACATCCACCTGTATGAAACGAGAAGGTTTGGAATCGTACCTAAATTCTATTAATGTACCTGAAATCTCTTCTATAACTAATATTTGAGGGATGCAGTGAAGGCCTTCAGAGATGATGAGTCACGGTTCATTGGATGCATCTGCAGTCTACAATCTTCTTCATTAAGAAACAAATACTGATTAGGTTAATTAATACACAATTTATGTACCTGGATATTTTATTACTACTGGCATATTACCTTGATAACAGACAACCATCTCACGCTACTGAAGAGAGACAAAATGTGTTGTTGTTGGTAACTATGTTGTATTATGCAGCCAACTGTTTCGGTTCATGCTACTGATGAGAAACAAGATGTGTTGATGTTGTTAACTATGTTGTATTATGCAGCCAACCGTTACTGTTTGCTGGATCATTAGCTACATTTAACTTATCTCCCTATACTATTCTAATCTCTTTCAATCTACTAGTCTACCTCCTACCTTGCCTCTAGACTATCATTGCACAGCCAAGTGACTCCATCCTACTGTACATGAGCCTGTGCTGCAATATTAGATGATATTTTGTGTGTGTGTATTAAGAATGCAAGGCTGTTTCTTATAATTGTATCTGTTTAGCAAATGTTTAAAAATGGAGCTTTTCTCCCCGGGCCTCCACTGAAAATGGACCTGTGTCCAGTCGGACTTTCCCGGTCATCAAATGTAAAATAAAATAAAATAAAATAAATAAACAAGGACTCAGGAGCCATACTGGCTTTCGACAGGGTTTCAGTAGCAGGCAATTGAGAGGTAACCTGAAGTTCCTCAAGTTCTGCAACCTAAGCAGGTACGTCAGAGTCCGAGATGCTGAACTGTGCATCTGTTCTTGGGATTCTTAAGCTTTTTCATAGGTGGAAGAGGGACGAACATGGATGCATAATCTGCCAGCTTAGACTGGACCAAGTACTTGAGACAGGAAATTCTTGACCTAAGGACTTTGGGAACAAACTAACAACTGACAAATGCAGCAAGATTTGTGATCAGATTCAGAATCTTGTCAGAAAAGGCACTTCATGTGCAAGTCCTTGTACGGAATCTGCCTACCACACTCACTTACCCCCTCCTAGCTGACATCTAACAAATTTGAACAAACATCACATAAGCAAAAAGGGCAAAGGAAGGTTCCCCACCGATGAACTTATCTCAGAAAACAATCAAGTGAAGCAACAGTACCAATGACTGAACAGACATCAGTCCAATAAATGTGTGCCCTGCATTCAAGCTGGCATAAAGATAGTCTGAGGATCCATGCTTGTACGTCTATCTATATACCCCATGCTTATGAGCAGAGGTCATGCAGTCTTACAACCTCAGGATGGCAAAGCTTTGGTACCCTGGTTAGACAACAGACAACCCATATGTCAGGAATACTCCAGCTGTGATTGCAGTCAGGACATCTTCCCTATCCATGGATATAGAAACTGCAGAAGGCAATATATTCTCACTATATTCACCATTCCTGAGTAACTCCCATGAAAATTACTAACCCATAGAAGGCATTACAGATTCATATTCCCTATCTCGGATGAATATAAAACCAACATTCACCCCCCCCCTTTCCTGAGGGGGGCAACAGTGATTCTCCCTTGGCCACCAACAGCTACCTTGGTTCCTCAGACTGCTCATCTTTTTCCCTCTGGAGCTGCATCTACAGTCACAAAAGTTGTAGCCATCATCCAGTCTATAGTGGCTGTATATGCAACTTCATGGGGGAAAAAAGAATGAGCGGTCCGAGGAACCAAGGCAGCTACAGTAAAGTCACTCACCAGTGGCTGAGGTGCAACAGAAGAAACCCTGGCACTGACACTCGATAACAACTTTCTTCTTCTTGTGGAGAGGGGAAGATAAAATCACAGATACTAGTAGCTGCTCCACAAGTTAGCTGAAAATGAGACCTTAACGGTAGATATAGGAGCATGGACAAGTCAGTTAGGGGTAAAGGAAAGTACAGTTGTGTAAGCAAGCTTTAACAGATGATGTGCGAATGATCACTGTTGTAGTAGCCTTAGCTATATATATTTTGGCAAGGATATAAACAGTTTCTAAAGCTTATCTTCCATGCACTCAAACCATTAACCAAGTCAAGCATAGCTGAAGAAATAAATAAATAAATAAATGAAGTGGTTTGGGTACCCAGCCCTTCAGCGCTTTCATGCCAACTGACAGAGGGTGGCAAGGGCCATGAAAAAAGTCAATGCTAAGAAAAAGTCCTTGTCTTACCAACAAAGAGGTGACCTGTGCCTGACATACAAGGCCCCAACCCGGAATTAATGGACATGCTCCACCTCAAAAAATCCAAATCCACCAGATCCACAAGAGCAAGAGACTTAAACCTCAACACGGATATAAATAGGATGTGCTGGAGGGACAGATTCATCACCCAGAGACTCCCCTATGCTGTGGAACAGAATCCCAGTCCATGTGAGACGGAGCACCTCGTTGGCTCTGTTCAAGAGGAATCTTGACCAGTGGATGGGAGATCGTAGGTTTACCCTGGGGAATCATCTCTGTATCACTGCTGGACAGAGGCACGGCAAACTAATGGGTATAGTATTCTTCAACCTAAGGGGTGGTGAAAGCCACACAACTCTGGCTAGGCTTATAAATGCCCTAGGGCAGATAGCCTAGTATGAACCTATGAACCTATAAAAAATACAGTGATGGAGAGAGTGGCTACTGCAGCAGTAATCACGTAAACACTTATAGTTACGTTTACTTACACAACTGTACTATCTTCATCATTTGATCAATGCTACAGCAGCCTTGGCTATATAGACAGACTACCATACTTTAGAATGACTGGGAGGAGGAAGGATGAAGATCAACTGATCCTGCAGAATGAATGGTCTTAGCAAAGCCATGGAAAGAATCTAGTTTGTATTGCTTTGTAAAGATATGAACAGAAGACCAAACTGTCCTTCTAGAATCCAATCTTTTCCAAAAAGCCACAGATGAAGCCAAGGCCCTGGCAGAATAAAAACATTGACCCGGTCTGAAATACCTTGTTACACCCATCACAGCAAAGCTAATACCATGATACAACCACTTGGAAATAGTCTGCTTTGATTCAGGTTTTACTTTCTTCTTAATGTCATAAGAAATGAATAACTGATCAGAGCTCCTGAAAGTTTTAGTTCTGTTAAGACAATACTTAGTTGTCTGTGGAAATCCAGAATGTGGAGAATCCCTTCCGTCACTTTTTTAGGTTATGGAAAGAACAAGGAAATAGATAGCTTGGCTCAAAGTACATTTGGATACTACTTTAGGCTTAAAGGAATGATTAGTTCTTAAGCAAATCCTTTCTTTGTGGTAAATGAGAAGACTGATCCACCATAAGAGCTTGCAATGCAGATAATCTTCATGCAAACGTCACAGCAACCAGCAAAACTGTTTCCATGTTAACCTCAAATCAGCCCCATAAGCTGGTTCAAATGGAGAAAGAGTTAATGTTTTCCAAAACAAAGGTGAGATCCCAAGGAGCAAACACCCTTTTCAAAAACATGTTAACATAAGTTAACAATAAAAGGAGAGGATCCATGGGAAGAAATGCTTAAATGGCCAAAGGACAATAACTCGCAAATATCGCAGAACCAGGGAAATAGTAGTTTTTAAAAGGTCTTGATTCTTGTCTTGGTACAAACTAGAAACCCTTTTCCATTAGCATGCACATGATTTCCTAGTAACAGATTTCTTTTCCGCCTTTAATATCTGCTACATGCCCTCAGAAAATAGGTGCCTAAAGGGCATTAAAACTATGCTCCATGCAGTTAGATGAAGTTGCTGTATGAGCAGGTTCACTCTCTGAGGAAACTTGTGGTAATTACCCTTAGGTCATTTCCAAAAGAAGGGATAGTTACAGTTTCCTGGGCCAGAAGGAAGTCATATTGATTTTTAGAGAGTCCTCCTGAAACTTCAGAACGGCCCAGGATATCAATGGAAAGGGAGGAAAAAGAACATCCCTGTCCAAGGTAAAGAAAATGCATCTGTTTCCCAGACATTCTTGTATGGATTCCTTGAGCAGAATTCTGGTAGATGATTGTTGCAAATGGAGGAAAACATATCTGGGGTGTTCTCCACAAATGGATCATTTCCTGGGAAGATAACCTACTTAAGTTTACATTTGTAAGGGGCTATCTAGTCCTGCTCACTTGTCTGCCACAAAATGTTGTTCCAATGGGGGGATGTAAGATATCTTTAGAATAAGACTGCGCTGAAAAGCTATATCACAGGCTACCATGGATAGTCCTCATACAGGGCAAGACCTGGCCCTCCTGACTACATACCACTTTACTGCGGTGTTGCCTGTAACCACTTGTAATGGTGCTAGGAACCGTAGATGATTAAGAGAGTTGAAAGCATTACTTAAAACATTTCTTTTATGTTTGTGTTTTGGTCTGTCCTATTTGTTATACAGACCCTGCACATTTACTCCAATAGATATTGCATCCAAAGTAAAGTCCGAGGCATCTGTAGTTGCAGACTATAATGGAAGATGGAAGGGAAAATGGAAGAACCGGATTCAGATAAAACTGGTCTCTCCACCAAAGGAGTTCCCCTTTTATGAATCCCAAAACAGGAAATCTGGAAATACATGGGATATTTATGTTGGGACCATCCCAATTTTAGGTATCCCTGAATTTTTCTCAATTGGATTCCGGCTAAAGGAGTCATGAGGACGATGGATGCCATGAAAAGTACAGTTTTGTACCTACCATAAATGCAGATGTTCGAGTGTACACCCTGCTGCAGTCATCACACTTGGGTTAGCCTGTCGTCAGGAGGACCCGCAGTCGGCCGGAATTCCAAAGTCTTGGTCCGGCGTCAGTTGCTGTCGCTTCTTCCCTGACGTCAGTGCGCGAGGGGTATATATAACGCATCCGACCCCATCTTCTTCAGGTTTTCTTGCCCCAGATGTCAGGTGCCCCCAAAATGGTGGTCAGTAATTAGTACCAAATAAAGTAATTTTTTGCACAAACACAAAAATCCCTCCAACTATAAGCAAATACATCAGGAAGGTATTGTATAGATTTAGCCAGTTAGATCAGAGGGGATGGAGGGAGGGTAACCTGGACTGCAGCAGGGTGTACACTCAAACATCTACATTTATGGTAGGTACAAAACTGTACTATGTTCATCGTGTTACCCTGCTGCAGTCATCACACTTGGGTAGAATCCCAAAGCTATGGACGGGTGGAGGAGTTGTAGAGGATTAGAGGAGGCTAGAAGGCTCTGCAGAATGCAGTGGCGAAGCCAGCCTTAGTCTTAGAGTAAAGTGGCAAGTGATAGTTTTTGGTAAAAGTGTGTACTGAACTCAAAGTTGCAGCTTCCAAAATCTCCTTGGTTGGTACCCCCCTGAGGAAGGCTGTAGATGTAGCTGTTGCCCTGGTAGAGTGGGGCCTAATGGTAGCAGGAACTGGTTTTCCATAATGGGTATAGCAAAAACGAATGCAATGTCCTATCCATTTGGAAATGGTTTGTTTTGATATAGCCTTCCCTTGTGAAGCTGTAGCACAGGATACAAAGAGCTGGTCAGATATTCTGAAAGCCTTAGTTTTATCCAAGTAGTAGCGAAGTTGCCTGTGAATGTCCAAGGAATGCAAGAGTCTTTCTCCTTTGTTCTGTGGGTTTGGGAAGAAGGTGGGTAAGTGAATGGTTTGATTTACAGACACACTGGAAACCACCTTTGGCATGAAGAAAGGATTAGTTCGTAGAGAAAAACTCTGTCTCGATGGAAAATGAGGAAAGGTTCCACTGCCATTAGTGCCTGCAGCTCTGAGACTCTTCTAGCTGAAGTTATTGCTAGCAGCAGGGCAGTCTTCCATGATAGGAACTGTAGATCTGCAGAGAAAGCTGGTTCAAAGGGAGGTAGCGTAAGTTTTTCCAGAACAAAATTGAGGTCCCATGTTGGTGTAGGTGCTCACCTGGGGGGCGTAATATTGTTTGCCCCTCTGAAGAACCGCCTTAGAAGTGGATGTGAAAATAAGGGTGGTTCTGTGTTGTAGTGGGCTGAAACAGCTGATGCATGGATTTTAATGGAAGAAAAAGAAAGTCCTTTGTGCAACATCTCAGTTAAATACTGTAGAATCTGAGGCAGGTGAGGCTGATGTGTGTTTTGGCCTTTAGTTTGGTTCCAAACACAAAACCTTTTCCATTTGTCCGCATAGGCCTTCCTGGTGCTGGGCCTCCTAGCTTCCAGAATAACATCCATAACTGCCTGGAAAAGAGGAGCTGGCTGGATGTTTAGGTGATTTTCCATGCAGCCAGATTTAAGGTTTTTAGCTGGCTGTGAAGAATCTGATTGTTTTGCTGTGTGAGCAAATGGGCAGTTTGTGGTAAGATCCAAGGTGGGCCCTGGGCCATATTCCTCAATAGTGGCTACCAGTGCTGGCGTGGCCAGTCTGGGGCTATGAGTATCAGTCATGGTCTCTCCTTTCTGACTTTCAGAAGCACCTTTGTGAGGAGAGGCAATGGAGGGAAGGCATATACTGTCAGGTTTTTCCAGCTGAATGAGAGTGCGTCCCACTTTCCAAGCTTGATGGTGAAGTGCCCTTGTACAAAATTTTGTTAGTTGATAGTTTTGAGGACTGGCAAACAGGTCTATATCTGGAAGGCCCCATTTTTGAGTTATCATTGCAAATACTTGTCGCTCCAGTTTCCACTCGTGGGGATCCATGATGTTTCTGCTGAGGTCGTCTGCCAATGTGTTCTTTTGTCCTGGCAGGAATTGAGCTTGTAAGTGAACTTGGTAAGCCAGAGCTGTGTTCCACAAGGTCATTGCTTGCCTGCATAGAGGGTAGGAGTGTGTACCCCCTTGTTTGTTTATGTACCACATTACTGTGGTGTTGTCCATCCTTATTGTATGTTGTCCTGGATGCAACAGATTCTTGAAGGCTGTCAGAGCATTCTGTACAGCTAGCATCTCTTTTTGATTGATGTGCAGATTCCTTTGATCTGCAGACCATACGCCTTGAACGCACTGTCCTGCCATGTGTGCCCCCCAGGCGTAGTCCGATGCATCTGTTGTCATAGTTTGCCTGGCTGGGGGCAAGGTGAAAGGCTGACCCTTGTTGAGGTGACATGCCAGTGACCACCATAGAAACTCCTGTTGTAGGCAGGGAATGAGAGATATCATTGTGTCCAAGCTGTGGCTGTGTTGAGACCATACACTTTTTAGGTACCACTGTAATTTCCTCATATGCAGCTTTGCAAATGGTATTAGAAGTATGCAAGATGCCATGAAGCCCAAGGCCTGCAGAATTTTTCTTGCAGGTAGATGGGTCTTTGTTGCCATTGTTTTGAAATATTGTCAGTTGCAGTTGTTTGTCTGGCGTCAGATAAGCCTTCTGGGCCGTTGTATTCAAGCTGGCACCCAGGAATGTCATATTTTGTGAGGGTACTAGTTTTGATTTCTTTTCGTTTACTGTGTACCCCAGGCAACTTAGAAGATGTTTTACAAAAGCCAGATGTTGTAAAAGGATGTCCTTGCTTTCTGCTTGGATGAGGCAGTCGTCCAGGTATGGGTATATTTGAATTCCTCTTTGTCTGCAGTATGCAATTACTGGTGCCAGGCATTTTGTGAAGACCCTGGGCGCAGTAGATAAGCCAAAGGGCAGTGCAGAGAATTGGTAATGGGTTGAACCTGCAATGAAATGGGGGTATCTTTTGCAACTTTGTCTAATAGGGACATGCAGGTATGCCTCCTTGAGGTCCAACGTTACTAGCCATGCTTTCTTGCCCAACATGGGAAGAAGCTGCTGTAGTGTTAGTATCTTGAATTTGGGTACTTGTAAGAAAGTGTTTAGAATTGAAAGGTCCAGAATTGGTCTCCAGGCATTGTCCTTTCTGGGAACTAGAAAAAGAAAGAGTCTTGAGTAAAACCCTTGGCCTTGTTCGAGTACGTACCAGTTGAATGGCTCTCATGTCCATGAGAGCTGTAATTTGTCTTTGTGCCTCTGCCCATTGATTTTGTGGAAGTTTGGCATTCCTCTTTTCATTGGCAAGGTGTGAAAATGGAATCTGTATCCTTGTGAAATTATGTCTAGGACCCATTTGTCCTTTGTGACAATGTGCCAGTTGTCTGAAAAAAGTGCGAGTTTTCCTCCCAAGGGGGCTGCCAAGAGAGTGTTGCTTGGCCAGATGAGGTGCAAGTCATTGAGTTTGCCTTCTGGTAGTTTGGGACCTGTCTTCTCCTCCCTTCTGTGCTGCAGTGCCCCATTGTCGAGGTTTGTACTGGGCTTGTGGTTGCCCTCTGCCTCTTGGACGTCTGTATTTACCCCTCTGTGGCCTGTCAGTAGCTGGAAAGGACCAATTTTTTGTTGGCCAATTTCTGCTGAAGCGAGGGGGCTGTATCTGTAGGAAATCTTTGACTGTCTGCATAGATTTTGCCTTATCCTCCATTTTCTTGACTTCTTCTGCTTTAACTCCAAAAAGAACATCCTGCTGTAAGGGAGCATCTAGAAGCTTTGCTTTAACATGATCAGGCAGAGTTTGTTCCTTTAACCAAGCATGCATGCGTACAACAGACCCAGTGACAGATGCTCTGCAGGAAGCCTCCAAAGAATCAAACCCACATTGTAAAGTATGTTCGCCCACCTGTTCAGTTGCATGCAACAGATCCTGCATTTATTTCAATTCAGACTGTTGAGGGAATGTACTCATTTTTTGTTTTAACTGAGACATTAGAAATTGCTGATATTTTAGCATGTGAAACTGGCAATTTAGTGCCCTCATAGCTAGAGTGGCTGAGGTGTAAACCTTTTCCCCCACCTGTCTAGTGCTCTGGAGTCCCTTTCAGAGGGTACAGGATTTTTAGCCATAGAAGCCTTAACCCCTTTGTGACCCTGGGAGATGGTCTCTGGATCTGGATCAGCAACAGGACTTTTGTAAAGAAATTTGTGGGAATCAGGCACTCTATAGTATCGGTCAGGTTTGGCCGGAGCAGGAGGCAGAGAGTCTGGGTTTAAACTGGATTCTAAGCAAACATCATCCACAATGTCTAAAACTGGGGGGATGGCAAGTGGTATGTGCTGGGGGAGTAAAATAAACACTCTGAGCCTTTTCGTTGAGTCAGAATAGTCCTGACCTTCCCAGTGAAAATGTTCCCTCATAGTGTGTAAAAGTTTCCCCAAAGGAGTAGTCTTCAGGGGGAGAAGCTGAGGGAATGGAATCCTCAGCATCAGAATCTTCATAAGGGGAGAAGGAGTAATCTTGGTCCTCTGAGGAGCCTGAGGAAATGGATACTTGTTCAGAGGATGCATAATCTTCCTCTTGTCTAGGCCTTTTGTCAGGAGGGGGTTGGGAACCCCTGATTAAAGAGATCAAATCTTCAGCCATTTTGAGCATGTTTCTTAGGCATGGGGCCTTGAACAGGGGACTGAAGTGCAGTCTTTTTGAGTCTTCATCTTAGGATACATTTTAATGGTGAGCGTCGGTCTGAAGACGCCTTCAGAAACCGAAGGTGTTTCTGCAGCACCGACATCTTTTTCAGCAGTGTCGTCGGTAGGGGCTGAACAAAATGGCTGCGTCGGCCTGGTACTTTCCACCAAAAGTTCCAAAGCGGTCTCGGGTTCTAGATCTGCGGTAGTCAGGGGCTGCGTCGGAGCCTCACTGAAGACCGGTGAACCGGAGACCGTACCAGCCGAGGGCTCGGAGTCTGGCTTGGGTCTAGGCTGCCTGTCCTTATCCTTGCATTTTTTGTGCACGCCGGTAGTCGGTTGCTCCGATGGCATAGTGTAGTTAAATTTTCTACCAAAGTAGTGTCGTGCGATACCAAAGTAGTGTCGTGCGAAATCAAAGCATCTTTTTATAGTACGCTTATTAAACCTAGCACAAAAACAACAACTAGTAACGTCGTGGTCTGGGCCTAGGCAAGGTATGCAGTAAGAATGAAAATCCTTATGAGGTATTTGCTTCCCACAATAAATATAATTGTTAACTTTTTCTGACATCGGTCTGAGGCAAGAAAAGTTTCCCCAACGGAGTACTTAGCTTTAATGAAGACTTCGGTCTGAAATTCGAGTTCGAAAATCTCAGGAGTCGGCCGACCGGCACTTGAGAACTGCTTCTGCTTCGGGCACCGCGCGGCAAGAAAGACTGAAGAAGATGGCGTCGGATGCATTATATATATACCCCTGGTGCACTGACGTCAGGGAAGAAGCGACAGCAACGGACGCGGGACCAAGACTTTGGAATTCCGGCCGACTGCGGGACTGCCTGACGACAGGATAACCCAAGTGTGATGACTGCAGCAGGGTAACACGATGAACATCATAGTATCATGAGAAGTTCCCTTGCTGAGGCTTTGGTCTGAATAGAAAAACTCGGGAATAGATATAAAGACCTGCTTTTTCCCCCCTGAGGTAGAAAAGTTCTTTGAACTGAGGAATCCACGAGACCAAAGGAGAACAATCTTGTAATAAGAAGTCAAACAAGACCTTATGTTCTCCTAAACCTCCAGTCTGAGTAAGAGCTCTCTCACTTAAGTGAGCGATTCTTGACTTGCAGTCTGCAAAAGGCCATCTCTGGAGCTTGACACTTTCTAAATACTCATGGAGCAGTGGATAAGCCAAAGGGTAATGCAAACTTTCTACTGGGGCTCTTTCTTTTTAGCGCTCCTTTGTCACTGCCTGCTGTGTCTGCTTATTTTATGTTTTGTTTTTTTTTTCTAAAAAAGGTACAGAGGTAGCTTTATCACCGTTGACAAACTTGGAGAAGGAACCCTGAAAAATATAAGAAACTCCCTGCATCAGCTTCCTTCTCTTATCACACTTTAAAGAACTTTGGCAGCAGACAGTCCAAGTACAACTTCTTTATCGAAGGGAAAATTTAAAATTTCACCTATGGCATACTAAAGAAGGTTGTGTGCACACTATCAAGCAAACCTTCTCATGACAGTTCTAGTAGAAGCAACAACTCTGGATGTGGCATCGGCCAAAACATAAGCACACTTCAAAATGAGTGTTTAGTCACTTGACACAGAGGCAATAAGATTACAGAAAATCTTATTTTCCTCAGATAAGGGAAAATAAACTATGATGTTCTTCACAATCTCAAAACAAGTAAGCATAAACTAACATGTGAGCGTGACAATTAAGCATTCCACAAATAAGTTTTGCAGATGAAAGCAAGTTTGTCCCAAATCTTTCAAATATTTTTCAATTCTTAGGAGAGAGGGAAAGAATGGCATTTATCATATGTTTAGCAGCAGGAGAATTTACCTAAGAAATCACTGCTGGGTCAGATCTGGGGTTAGAAAATAAAAACCTGTAAGACTGAAAAGTCTAGACAACCTGATTTTTAAGGGGATGCAGGCCGGCTATCAGGCAATTTAAAGGGTGTTAAAAAAAAATCTAATGCTGAAAGAACAGGAGGAAATGGGATATGTTTGGGAAAAATTCTAGGTGAATAATCATAATATTTCTTTAAAGACAGTGGAATAATCATTATGTTCCCACTGAATTAACTAATTTCACTCTGGATAAGGTTTTAAAAAGTGAAACTAGAAGTTGTCTCCTCACACCCATTCCTCTATTCAATGTCCTGAAAATTCTTAGGCAATGAAGAATTCTTTTTTTTTTTTTTTTAACCAGCGATACCAAAACTGGAAGGGTCAAGATCCTGAACTAAACCAAATCACTCCAATCTAAGGAAACAGAGTCAAGAGAAAAATCTTTAATGTTCTGTTTCTTTTTAACAGGTCATTCTATACAAGCACACCCACTTTGACAGGCAAATCCCCCTTAGGAACAGGCATCCAATTATGGTTAAGCAGAGAGATAGTCTCTACTCCTTCCTCAAGACGCTGACAAGAGTGGTTCGCCCCTGCCCACTAACCGAGCTTTGGCCGGCTAAGAACTTGGTTATATTCAACTGGACGTATAAGAGAATTTAAGTACCTTTATCTGCACTTTTTTTTAAAAAAAAATACAGTATTTAATTTGATTTAAACTGTGTTGAAGGAATATTTAACTCAAGTGGCAGTTATTCTGCTCTTCAGTTATTCCCACCCACCCTGCCTGTTTTTGTTTTGGTGTTAATCTTAGTGGCCTTGAAACTGCCCGCCCCTCAGCCTGCCTCTGGGCCCATCTCATTTGTTCACTCAACTGAGTGCAGTGAGATCATATTCTGATTTCAGGCACTCCTACTGTGTACAAAGAGAGCATCTGGGAAACAGACAAAAAAAATTAAGCTTATTTCCTGCCTTTCCTGTTAAGTGGTATAGACTATTTGTAGGCTTCTGAGCCCCCAAGCCCTTCTGTGTTTGAGGGAAGCCTTCTAGCTTGTTTTCTTTTCTTATAACTAGCCAGTTTTCTAGTTTCAGCACTCAAATCTGTTTCTTTGATCTCAGCACTTGTTCAGATAAAAAAATTTATCTGCTTTTACTGTATTTGTGTTTCTACCTACTTCATTTTACTTTTGCATCATCTTAAAAATACTCAATTGTATTTATTACTGCTTGGTGTAACTCATTCTAAGCCTTTTGGTTTAAACACTTGGGCTTCGGACCAGTTGTTTTGCACTGGGAGGGTTTGTGGTCTGCACTGTTGTGGCAGAACAGGTAGCTTACATCCTTCTAGGTTGGGAACTGCTGATTGAGGGCTCAGTGTCTGTTATTCTAAAAGTGTATTAATTCTGGTTTAAGCACTTGGGCTTTCAGGCCAGTTATTTTACATTAAGAAGGTTCGTGGTCTGCACTCTTGTGGGAGAAGAGGCTGGACTCTGCCCTTCTGAGCTGGGAATTTCTGGTTAAAGGTTTATAGTGCCTGAATATTTGAACTGTATCTTACTGAAATTGGTACACCTTGTTTGCTCTAGCATAGACTAGATCCAGGCCTGCTGAATCTAGCTTTGTTTATATGCTTGTTGTTTGTTTGCTTGTTATTTCCCTAGAAGCTAATTCCACCTAATATGCGGCTTCTCAGCGCTTCTGTGGATCACTAGTGATACCTGCATTGCTTACTGTACTAGTTCCTTGTTTCACTTGAAAGAAAGTTACTGTTTGTCGTTTTTGCATTTAGTTACTTGTAACACATTGCACTCAAGTTACCTGGCACTTGCTCACTAAAGCAATTATATAAGTCAGCACTAAAAATTAAAAGCACTACACCCTCACTCCCCACTGGCCCTTGTTTTCAATTAAGGAATTCCCAATATTATTCTAGCATGTCCAAAGGTCAGTTGTCAATCTCCTCTCCGGTCCAGCTGGTGAATCTGGGAATCTTGAGGCAATGTTATAACTGCCTCATGTACACAGACAACCCTCTCCTCCTCCCACATAAACACAAATACTTGCGAGATGCAGCTATTTAGCCAAACTGGAGGCTGAGCTCTCTCAACTCAGGACTGGCAAGACCAGACAGGAGGAGAAGGCAACTACACACACCACAAAACCAGCCTCACATAATGCTACCACACCACTGAATCAAACACATAAACACACAAAGACATACTGGAGGCTCTGAGTAAAAATTTACATAAACAGCAGAGGCCTCCAAAGCAGACACCCAAACAACTGCTATCTCAAGACACCCCACAAGCAACACATAAACCACAAAAGCAGTGTGCAAAGCAGTCACAGCCCTTAAGGCCAAATACAACACCAAACATACTTGTCATAGGTGACTCCATAGTCAGACACACTGACGTCCCACTCACCAGGCTGAACAAGGAGAGGGTCACAGTAAGCTGCCTATCGGGCGCTAGAATCCGCCACATAACACAAGCACTCGGGTCACTCCACGGCAAATACAAATATGACACAGTCATTGTCCATGCTGGTGTGAACGACCTGAGATGTACCTCCCTGGACTACATGAAAAGAGACATAGAGGAGCTCTCTGATTATGTAGCCCAGGCAGGTATGACCCTGACCCTGAGCAGTATCCTTCCTTCACCAAGAATGATGCCACAATATAGAGACAAGATGCTCAGCTTTAACAATTGGCTTAATGTCTGGTGTCATTCAAAGGGGATCCAGTGTCTGTCTGCCTGGGATGACATGCTTGACAAGCCACGCTGCTTCACAAGGGACGGCTTGCACCTATCACCCCTGGGATTCCGGATATTGGCTAAGGCTCTTGCCACTCCCATAGTGCCTTTTTTAGGCAAGGCTCAAAATTCTAAACCTACCACCCTAGAAAACAAAAATGGGAAGAAACTGAGGGTAATGCTGCTCAATGCCAGAAGTCTAAATCTCAAAATGCACGCACTCGAGGCCCTTCTCAGTATGGAGAACATCGATGTCTGTGCTGTAACTGAAACCTGGTTCAAGGCTCCTGAGAGCACCCCGGCACTATTAGGTTTTACCTCATATCATGCGTTCCGGCCCCAAAACCCAGACCACACCACAAAAGGAGGGGGTGTATCCATATTCATAAAGGATACCCACACCTCCAGGTTGGTGGCAACGCATGAGCTCGGAAACCAACCAGGTGCAACTAACCATAGGCAAAACTGCTCTACAAATTGTAGCATTCTACAGGCCACCCTCTCAAACTCAGAAACCCCACACAGCCTTCCTGAAGACAATGGAGGGTATAAATGTATCTTCAAACACCATCATATTGGGTGACTTCAACTACCCGAATATAGACTGGGAACATTACTCAAGCCCTAACTTTCTAGCCCAACGGTTCCTGGAGTTCATAAATTCAAATGCCATGGAACAGCTAGTCACTGTTCCCACGAGAGGAGAAAATATACTAGATCTCATTATCACAAACATGGGGACAAAATGCTCCACACCGGAAGTATATCCCTCATTGGTGAGCTCTGATCATAAACTAATCTCACTGGAAATCCACATCGCCCACCCCAAACAAAAAAGACCACAGTGAAGAACTTCTCTAAAGCAAACTTCACACTACTCAAGACTGGTGTGGTATCCTTCAAGGCCCCTGAGCCAGTGGAAACCACAACCCAAGCTGCGGAAGCCCTTACAAATGCCTTCTATGAACACCTCCAGGACTGCATGGATCAGGCAATCCCAAATAAAACCAAGACTCTTTCCACAATGGGCAAACGTCCAGTCTGGTGGACCCCAGCCATTAACAAACTTAACAATAAGAGGAGAAAGTTATTACATGATAGAACAAAATCCATAAAAGTGAAGTCACCCCTGATCATTATTAGTAAAAAAAAATACGAGCACTCATAAAATCAACTAAGGCCAATTTTGAGAGAAAAACTGCCATGGATTCAAAGGACAATCATAAGGCCTTTTTCAGCTATGTTGTTAGGAACCTGGGTGGAAACTCCCAGATATGCTCAGAATTAGTCAAAATGATACAAAAATCACTGAACCCACAGACATTGCCAACATACTGGCAGACAGGTTCAGTGCAAACTTCACCCCCCTCTCCCCCTAAAGGAGAGATAACTATCCCAGCGGAGTGTAGCCTCCCAGACATCTCAAATGCGCAGGTGAAAGCTGCTCTCTCTAAAGCTAAAAACACAGCATCAATGGGACCAGATGGTGTCCCCGGCTGTGTGCTACACGAGCTAAATGAGGAATTAAACCCGCACATAAGGCAGCTGTTTAATCTCAGCCTTACCACAGGATATGTGCCCAAGGAGTGGCGTACGGCAACTGTGGTCCCACTCCACAAAGGCGGTGCCTCTACGGACCCTGGTAATTACCGCCCCATAAGCTTAACAAGTCTAGTCTGCAAAGCTATGGAGAGGATCATAATGGAGCTCATAAACAAAGATATAGGGGACTTGCAGACATTGGACCAGACCCAGTTTGGCTTCGTCAAGGGCAGATTACGCCTTTTGAACTTGGTCGACTTCTTCGAAACAGTCACCAAGGCCATTGATGAGGGAAAGGCAGTCCATACAGCCTACCTTGACCTTGCAAAGGCTTGACACAATACCCCACTCGGGTATTGTAGAAAAACTTACCAGCTTAAATGTAAACCCATATGTCACAAGATGGGTTGCAAACTGGCTTAAGGACAGAACCCACAGGGTTAGTGTTGCTGGCGCTATGTCAGACTCCAAGCCGGTCACAAGTGGTGTCCCACAGGACTCGGTCCTTGGCCCCCTATTGTTCGGCATCTACTTCTCAGAAGTACAGGCCAACATGGGAGGACTTTGGCTGACAAAGTTTGCAGGCGACTGCAAACTGGGCCATAGTGGAAAGTGCATCGGACACGGATATCCTTCAGAAGGGACTCACAGAAACAGATAGCTGGTGCCAGAGCCATGGCCTGAAGTTAAACGCCAAAAAATGTAGTCATACCCTTCGGGAAAAACAAGGTAACCCCAAGCTACCATATAGGTGGCAATCCACTAAGCACAGAAGAGGTTATCAGGGACCTGGGGACCCAGGTTGACAGTGGCCTTTCGACACTCACGTTGCTAAAGTGGTTAGAAAGACCTTCTACATTGCCCACCTGATCATGAAGGGATTCACATCCAGATCTAGTGAGGTCATTGTTCCCCTGTACTCTTCACTTATCAGACCAATGATAGAGTACAATGCCCCATTCGGGATGTATCTCACCCATCTGCAGCAATTGGAGAGACCCCAAAAGTTCCTCACCAAAAGGATAAAGGGACTCCAAAATCTGTCATATGCTGCCAGATTGAAGAAACTCCAGCTCTATTCAGTCGCATACCGTCTGCTCAGAGGTGACATGTGCCTGACATACAAGGCCATGTCCAACCCGGAATTAATGGACATGCTCCACCTCAAAAAATCCAAATCCACCAAAACCTCTAGAGCAAGCGACTTAAACCTTAGCACAGATATAAATAGGATGTGCTGGAGGGATAGATTTATCACTCAGAGACTCCCTATGCTGTGGAATAAAATCCCGGTCCATGTGAGGCAGAGCACCTCGCTGGCTCTGTTCAAGAGAAATCTTGACCTGTGGATGGGAGATCGTAGGTTTATCCCGGGAATCATCTCTGTGTCACTGCTGGACAGAGGCACAACAAACTAATGGGCACAGTATTTTTTCATACAAGGGGTGGCGTAAGCCACAAAAAGTTGGGCTAGGCTTATAAATGCCTTAGGGCAGATAGCCTAGTATAAACCTATGAACCTATGAATCTATAATGGCTGTATGGACTACACAAGAGGTAGCTGGGGAAAAATAATAGTTTTAGGAACCAGCATTTGCCACAAGACAGCGAGTCACCCATCTGCAGCTGGAGCAAATATAAAGTCTGTGGAAGGGGGAAAGGCTGCCTGGAAATGTTTTTCTTTTTGCGGCTGGAAGGAAGGTAGGAAGGAGAAAGAACCAAGGAACCTGTTCCATGGTAAAGCCAAAAATGATGCCAGAATCCTTTAGACGTTTGGCAGCAGTAGTCAGTGAAACAGATAATAAAAAAGTAGATTTTTCTACAAAAAAGGACAGTATTTTAAACACCTAACGCTGGCTACAAAAGTAATTTAACAAAAGTTTTAGACAGGAAAAACAAATGTTATGTATTTAACATAAGGAAAGATCTGTGTGGTCTTCTTCCATCCTTCTCAGCCTGTGTGTTATCGTATCATATCAGATGCTGGCACTCTCAGAATATTCAGTCTAGTAGCTCCACCTCCTCTACCCAAAATTCCCTGCTCTAACTGCCTCATTGCAGATCGCATTTGCCCCATAAATCCTCCTAGTACCACAGGCCAAGAGAAAAGAATATTTATGCAGGAAATAGACAGATAGCAGCACAAGGACACAGCCTTGAAGCCTGTCTGTACGGCCAGTCAGGAGCAACATGGTTAGGTAACAATGACCCCCTAGGGGCAATATACTGGGTAAAATTAGGTTATATTGGCTAGTCTTGTAAAGGTTTTTAAGCAGTTAGCCTAATAATCTCCTATGAAACTATGAACAATTTTGAAGGGGCACAGAGGGAGGGATGGAAGACAAGAATTTATTTTTATGTTAAGCACGTAACATTCATATTCATTCAATGTTGTCTTTTCCATCCAACTCAACCTGTGGTTCAGAGTCCCCAGCCAGTAACACCCCAGGGTGACCCTAAGAGAACATTCCACAAAATGGTGGAACCAAATGAAGCTCTAGACCTATACTGGATGTCCAGTTTGTAATGGGACACTAATATAGGAGTGTTAGACTGATTATTTGCAACAGAAATGTTATCACTAGGTAGCAATCACTTCAATGGATTAGCCCTAGGCTTCATGAACAAAGAAATTCCTTTCAAGGAGTATAGAAAGGAACTACAAACCTGAAAGCCATTTATCTAGGGTCACTTTAGAAACAGGCTGGCCTAGATTGTTTTAAAGGAGACAAAAAGCTGGTTAGATTTTCTCAGTTTTTTTTCCAAATAAAAATCAGAGTTGTCTATGAACATCCAAACATCACAGCAAATATTCTCCCTTTTTACAGAAACATGGTAAATGAATGGGTTGTTTGAAACAAGACTCCAAAACAGCCTTGGACAGAAAGAAAGAATTAGTCCTAATTGTAATTCTAGCTCTATGGAAACCAGATAAGGAGGAACAGAGGAAGGACCCTGAAGTTCAGACACCCTTCTTGCTGATGTAAGCAGCTACCAGAAAAATAGTTCTATATGATAAAGGTTTTAAGGACACTGTGGACGCTGGTTCAAATGGAGGTCCGGTGAGAATGTGTAAAAGCAGAATGAGATCACAAGGAGGAAGTGGGTCATGAACAGGAGAACATAGTAAAACGGTACATCTGAAAAAGGCCTTGGAGAGCTTAACAGTCACCACAGGTGTATTATCCATGCAAATATGAAACCTAGAAATGGTGGCTAACTGCACTTTAATGGTAGAACAACTAAGACCATAGTGAAAAATACCAAGCAATAAATCCAGATGATCTTCTAAAGGTGCAAAAAAAAAAAAAGAATCTAAGGCCTTAGAAGAGGCTCAAATGGAAAATCTCTTACATTTACCAGTGTAAACTTTTCTAGTTGAAGGTTTCTGGGTGGAAAAAAAGATGTGAAAAACTCAGAGCCTGGGATACTTGGCCATCATCTGAATTGGAAGAACCACACAGTACATTAAAGAGTTAAGCTTCAGGAGAGGTACACCTGAAGGATGAGAAATAAAGACAAGGTCCAGAACTCAGGGTGGGTATAGTAAAGGAGGTCTACAGAAGGGGAACTAAACTTGTCGGGCCCACAATGGGGCAATTAGGATGACAGTCACACTGCAATGGGCTGCCATCTGAAGAAATTTGATAAGGTGGGGGGACAGGCATATAGTAGACCTGGGGCCAAGCGTGTAGATGAAAGTCCCTTGGTGAATGCCCTCTGGCAGATCAGGGTACATAAAACTGCTGCAGTGTTGGATGGATGAACATACAGGTCACAGCATGGGGTTCCACAGCAGCAGAAAATCTGCACCTCTATCACTGGATTAAGGGACTACCTATGGACTAGCAAAATGCATCTGCTCAGTCTGTCCACTAAGATGCTGAATTTCCCCACGATGTACATTGCAGTCAGAAACCAATGAGAGGACATAGCCCATGGCCAAACTCTATTGGCCTCTCAACACAGGGGAAAGGACCAACTGCTTCCTTGTTTGTTCAGGTACCACACCACCAACATACTGTTGGTCACGATGGCAAATCACACCCTTGGGGAGAAGGTCCTGAAAGACCTGCAACTATAAGAGGACAATCCTCATCTCCAAGATGTTGATGTAAACACTGGCCTCAAACGAAAACAAAGACTACTTGCCTCAGGTGGTCCTCCCCCACCCCAGAAGGGAAGAATCTGTAGTGCCAAGGCCTGGGGGTGGGGATAAACAAAAGGTCGACCTGCCACAACCAGAAGAGATTCCAGCCATCAAATGTAAACATGACAAACATTTATAGATTCATAGGTAAATACTAAGCTAACTAAGGGCCATTTTAATCCTAGCCAGTTTACCTTTTTGTGCTCAAAATAACCTATCCCATTTGGTTAGAGATTGGCCTTACTCATACTATTGCTGACAACTATATATTATCATTAATGAGAAAAACTGGGATCATGCCACAGATAATTTGAGGGGATCCATGCATGTGAAAGCATTTAGGAGCTGCATCTGTCCATTAATAGTACACAGGGCAGTTCTGGGGTAAATGTTCCGTTTCCCATCCATACATCCATGTAGCACTTGAAAATGGACAGGGATGAACTTTGTTTTATGTGGAGGGGGAGTCTGTTCCACAGCAGTGGTGCTCTCTGCAAAATATACCTGTCACAAGAAGACTTCGGTTACAAAATTTTCGTAATTTCAGGAGCTGGACGACCGGCACTTGTGAACTGCTTCTGCTTCGGGCACCGCGCGGCAAGAAAGACTGAAGAAAATGGCGTCGGCTGGTTCTTTTATACCCCTGTCGCACTGACGTCAGGGAAGAAGCGACGACAACCGACGCCGGACCTAGACTTTGGAATTCAGCCGACCGAGGACCCGTCTGACGGCAGGAGAACCCATCTGTTATGACTGCAGCTGCATGCACGATGAACATCATTATATTCAATGAGTGGCCTAATAAGGACTGAGTAAAGAAAAACAATGACATCCCAAGATCTAGACCTAAGCCCTTTGTTTATAAGCTGTGCAATACAGAAGGACTTTTATGACAATATAGACACATGCTGGTCAAAAGTTAGGTCACTCTCCACACCCAAATCCTGAACAACTGGGTCAACTCTTAGGGGAGTACTGTCAATGTGACAGTTCCCTAGGATAGAGGACTTCCCAAAGGATGCAATAATGCATTTTTTGGTATTGAGCTTCAGGCCATGATTTTGATACCAGTTATTTACTTGAGACGAACCTTTCCACAGGATGGCCAAGTCATTTCGGATTCAATGACTGCTCCTAGCTTGCAGTCAACTGCAACATAGACAGAACCCTTTGGTATTGGCTTTTACTTCAGAAATGTAGTTGCCAAACAGGAGAGGTGTAAGCACTGAACCCTCGGGGACTCCAGTGGTGACTGATCTCTTTGTGGAGGTGACTGCCCCTATTTTGTTTATCTGTGTGCCATCTCTAAGCCAATTGGAATTCCAGTTGGTACTACAGGGGGCCAATTCCCAGTTTATTTAGCTTTTCTACAATGCCGGAGTGGGAAATTGTGTCAAAAGCTTTGGCTAGGTCGAGATACACAGTATGTACTGTAGTGCTTTCATCAATTACAATGGTGACCTTTTCAAAAGGATCCACCAGGTTGAGTAAGCATAACCTGCCCTTGAATTCAAACCAAGATGTGTCCAGTGTCTGTACGTTTCCTATGTCCAAATTAATGGTTTAATTCCATAAGCCTTTCCATGACATTGCATACGAGGCTGGTCAGACTTATGGGTCTGTAACTGCTTGGGTCTGTGGATGGACCTTCTCTTATCCAAGGGAATCACTGTAGCTGTTCTCAATTCATTTGGTACAAAACCTGTATGGAGGCAGAGACTGAAAAGTGTTGTTCTAGAGGTGTGGCTAAATTGTGCTTCATGCTATAAAGACTCATCCAGGGATATTGCCAGATACTGATTTGTTAGACAAACTGGTCGGTTTGTGAATATGGAAGATGTGAGAAGCAGATAATTTTCCCCTGATGATGTTAGTTTGGCTGCATGACTGACCGTTTAAGTCTTGTCAAATGCCCTATGTAAATTCAGCACATGCAAAGCAAAGGTGGCTCAAGCTTTTGTGCACTTCCTCACTTGATCCAATGCTTTGAGGCTTTCTACTAGGCAGATGGACTGCAGAACTTTCCTCCAATTGTCCCTTTTCTTGGCTGCTGCAACCACAATGGCATCCACACCAAAACGTTGCTCCAGTGAAGTCTGTCTTTGGGAGGGACCAAAATTTTACCAGGTTTCCTGGGGACTGGTTTCACCATGTTGGGTTGTTTTCTAGCCCACAAAAACACCAGGTCCACAAGGACATGCAGAGGGGGGACCACCATGGACAGACCCACACCAAAGCCACCTGGAAAAAAAAACTCCTCCAAGGAATGGGCTTCAGTGGTCCATCCCCTACTCTGTTTCAATGATTCAAACAAAATTACCAAAAGAGGCGTCATTTTGAGGGGGAATTTGGAAAGACCGTCTCCTTTAAGGTTGGTGTCCTCAGTGAGGGATTCTCAGGGGAATGTAAGTGCTTCCTCTTGCACTTAATCTTCCCATGCCCCTCACTAGGTGGAAAAGTGAGAGGAGACACAGAAGAGACAAGGGGGCCTAAATGCAGAGGAGCCTGGAGACTCAATATAGGCTGTCTAGAGGTAACTGATGCAAATCCGCAGGTGAATATAAGGAAAGGGATTGGTAGAAATCTGATGCGGCTGCCAATGCTCCTGTTTCTGAACAGGAGAGGATCCACTCCACAATATAAAATGGCAGAAATAGACCAGACAGCTAAACGCATCATTCCTGGGATCCAAATACCCGAGAAACAGTGATGACTCAGGCACCAAGACATCAAGATCTGAGCCAAGCTATCAAGAGCCAAGGCATCCAGAGGCAGGGAAGACTCAAACTTGGAAGGTCAACACTGACCCTGAACAAACTGCTCTGACAAATCACTGGAGTTGAGAATGCCAAGGACTGAGCCAATGTTGGAAAAGGCCAAGCTGTTAGCATTGCCAGTGGGAGGAAATCCCAGTACCAAGGGAACTGGAGAGGAACCACAACACTGGGAGATAAAACCTCAGGACACGGGTCAAAGAAGCAGGGATGACTAAGCATTTCATTTGGGCCTGAAGAAAGGAACACATCAGTTGCTCTAGATCCAGGGGCTTGAAGCTCCCAAAAGACCAAGTAGACATAGAAAAAGCAGCCATTGAATCCAAAGTTCAGATCTGGAATGGCACAGCTCTAACCCAAGTAGAGGAAGAAGGTCCTGGAGAATATTCCACCGGTGTAACTGGAGTTTGCCTGACGAAGCTGAAAGGTTCTTAGATAGAAAAGGACTGTGAATGCTTAGGGTCAGGGAGTTGGAGGACTCTGACCATGAAAACTGGGGATCAGGGCCATAGTGGCACAGGACACAAAGGATCCGGAGCAGGAAACAAAGGTGCATTCGCGCTCTTCCCCTCTCTTTACTCCTAGCCTTAGACTCCTTTTCCTTGGATCTGTTCCATCTGCCTTCTTGCGGTGGGGGGAGGGGGGGTGAAGAAGCAGCTGAAGGCTGTCGAAGGCCTTTCATGACCAGCTTAGCCTTCCCTTCATTAAGGGTTCTACTGCTAAAAAAAAAAAAGAGTGCAGGTCTGACACTCTACCTCCAAGTGTGCTATGCTCAAACAGTAGAAGCACTTGTGGGAGATTTGCAAAAGTAATTTGTACCCACATGACATTTATTAAACCCTGAAGCTTTGTCCATAAGGGGAGTAACCAAACAGCATGATCAAGACAAATGCTTCGGGGGAAAAAGCAAAGTATACAGTGGTCAACAAACACTAAGAAAGTACTACCAACTATATGAAAAATGTCTATAATATCCGAACAGCACTAAAGCAAATTTTTTTTTTTTAAAGACACACGCACACCCGCACACACACTAAATGCTACTTATCTACACATCCCACAAATTGAAAACGTAGAAACAGAAAGAGAGAGATTGAGATTATTTTTTAACCAGTGATCACATCCTTGGTCTCATTGTTTATATTTGGATTCAGAGATTTGAGGACAGGCAGAGCTGGGAGTTGTGGGTAGAAGAGGGAACTCCCACACTGAAGATTCTGATAGTGCTGGCACAGGCTGAGATGGACAGAAAAGACTACATCAGATACAAAGTTAAAACTAAGCTAAACAACTTTTTCCTCAAAAGTAGTCACACTTCACTGTGAAGAGAGACTAGAATTCACTTGCCAGCCCCTTAAAACAATTCTTATCTGAAATATATGAGTACTCACAGAAAAAGTTACACGGCTGTCATAAAATTGAAATATGGAAGTTTTTTCCCCCCACTGAAAATAAAACGTGGAAGGTTTTTTTTCACTCTGGAGGGAGATTAACTGCCCAGTAATGGACAAACATTAGCAGACAAGTTTCAGCCTTGAAATCCTAGAAGAGGAATGCTCTTCAGAAGCAGAAGAACTAGAACGGATTTGTCACCCAAACCACGGTTTTACTTCAGCTCTGCTTGATCTGGTAACTGGGTGCAAAGAAGGTGCCTGTAAGTGTTGAAAACTGGTCACCTGTTATATCACTGGTAGGATACAAGCAGTAGTAATCGAATGTTGAACATCTCCCTGCCCTTTCACAGGGAATCGTAAAATGATGCCAACAGCCAGAGGTACTAGAGGTTCAACCAGATACCCTATGACATAGGAAAACACAGTGCTGGTTCACTTCACAAAGACGGAGGCAGTAAAGAGCTCCTCATCTGAAGAGTACTGGAAGGATCTCCCCGAAAGCCTCAGGAATAAAGATAAAAATCACCACAGCAGCAAGAACTGGGAGGAAAAATCATGCATGAAACTCCTTAATGATCAGTCAAGTATTCAACTTGGTCCTGGACACTGCAGCTGGTAAACTCTGCTGCATTATTAATATATAGCTTGCCTGAAGTACATCTTTCAGAATTCTGGAGAACATGGAAATTTCTAGATGAACATTCCCAATTTAAAAATTCAACAAAACTAATCAACTAACAAAAAAAGACTGAAATTAAGAAGGCAGATACAAGTATTTTCTTAGTGCATACAAAACAGTGTGCGAAACCACCTAAACCTGACTTTTAATCTGTGCATCTGCACTCATCCACTTCAAGGAATATTGTTTTGAGAGTCAGAATAATTTGCTACGTCTGAGGCATGAATGAAAAATGGTTCAAAAAATCTCAACATTTAGGCTACTAACTAAGCTAACTAACCAAATTGCAGAAATCAAAATGTAAACTTAGAACTTGCAGAACTGGTTGAAGGCATCTCCCAATGGCTGAAGAATAAACACTTGCTAAAAGGTATGTGAACCAGTAACACCTATCTCATGATGAGGCAAACAGAATGAGACTGACATCATCTGCACAAGACTTCCAAACCACAGTCTGGCCAGAAGCAGAGGACAAAAAGTATACTCAGGTCCATCAGAGAGAGTGCTCCACAAAATAGCCCCCTGCTTGCCCCTGATTACAGATTAGGGAACCATTATCTGGAAAAACCCAATCTTGTTGGCTCCCATTTAATCTACTTGTTTCACCGTGCTAACATCCTGTCACCTGGGATAGCCCATTCCATTTTACATCAGCAAGATGGATATGTATAATTTCTGGGCATTTGGAAGTCACTTTAAGTTCAGATACCATGTGTTGTTTTCCAGTTGAGGGCAGGTAATAAAAGTTGAACAGAAGTTATCAGTTTTGCAACGTACCACCTATTCTTTTTCCCCACCACCACCAAAATATATATATATATATATATATATATATATATATATATATATATATATATATATATACACATACACATACATACATACATACACACACACACACACACACACACACACACACACACACACACACACACACACACCCCCCAAATAAAAACTAAAACAGCAAATGAAAGAAACTAAATAAAACAGAACGCAACTTTCCCTAGAACTTGAGCAAGGCCTTCAATGGGACAAAATCTATACTCTCTAACTTGCCAAGAAAGAATTGCGCATATGTGTGTTAAAGCAGAATCCAACAAGATGCCAACAACTCTGTGGGGCAAAGTTGAATCTTCAAGAAATTGAAAACAACTCTGTAAAGAACAATTCCAAATCAAACTCTGTCAAGCCAGTTTGAACAAGTAAGAACTACAAGGAGCCGGTTATCCAGATAAATATAAAACAAAACTGCAATATACTTCACAAACAAAACTGAAATAGTTACACAGTGGAAAACAATAAGATTCCACTACTGAAGTGCATGAATCTGCTGTAGTGTATAGCTACTTTATGACTTCCCCACTTAATTTCTTAACAGCTCTGTTTCCACTTGCTGCTCCTCCAAGATGGGAATCAGGTGAACAGTAAGTTCATATTGTCGTGAAGGAGGGAGTGTCTTACATGTTTAAGGTCTATGGTTCCCTATGACTATTCTAGAATGCTGTGAAGAATGAACATCTCTCTTCTTCAAACTTTTTTTGCAGAGGGCAACCCCCCCACAACCGTATGCACACACCCAAGATCACCATACCTAGGAGAAAAGGGAATATTTCAAGAAACTGTAATCTCAGAGTTATTATATCCAAGTCTGGATTTTCAACTATTTCGTCTCCATATCCTGGGATTTGGCAAAGTAGTTCCTGAAATTTCAGACAGTTATCACTACCAGAGTCCATGCTTCACCACTTCTCATTTGGAGGCAGAACTTTACAAAAGGTGAATTTCTCCACAGCTAAAAAAATAGAGATCCTGACTTCTCAAAGCTTTAGTCCCAATGAGTTGCATTTACATGGGGGTGGCTCCAATACCATTTCAGGTAAGAAATGTAAGAGTGGAGCTCTCCAGCTGTGCTCTTCATAACATACCTTATTACCATTATTGCCTGATGGTTTCTTTTCATCTTACATTTTTTGTGATAAACCATTCCAAGGAATTTTGAGTAAAAGACACATACCTTTCCCACCACCATGGGATAAGCAAATATCAGACTTCCTTAGTGAACTAGATCCATTCAGCTACAAATTACAAATAAACCATTTTATTTATAAGACGACAAACAAGATCTGCAAGTATTGCTGGATGATATAAAATACTTATTTCACACAAATCAAAAGTGATATTACTATGTCATCTCTGCATTTTTTCACATACAGAGAATCAACTTGCTAACCCTCATATTTAAACACCAAACACTGAAATTTAAATGTCACAGAAAAAATTGATGCTTTGTGTCCCATGCAGCAGCATCATAGTGATCTTTGTTCACTTCTATTTGCAAAACTAGGTCATTTCAAACTAGTTTACATTCTTTTAAAAGTATGATGAAACTCTGACATCCTGAACTCAAGACACATTTAAGTCTTACGTATAATGAAATAAATGTAAATGTATACTCATAACTTGAAGTCTTAACAAGTTTCTGCATGGAACTGCATTTATATCATTCTTAAGTAGGACCAAATAACTGAGATTAAATACTGCCATAAACTACAATGCAGCTTACATTTTGCAATTTACTTCAATGCTTGCAGTTATAAAGCACTGACTTTGGGTCAAGCAGCATAATGTTTTAATGTAAAATGAAGATAATTTTGCAGAGAACACTGTCTACACCCACAAAATGGAAGACAAATCTCCCACCTACAACTGATAACTCTAATTCCCCTATATTCTGCCCCAAATCCCTACTTCAATTGTTCTGATTAAATTATCACTATTTTGACTTTTCTGTTTACTGCACTTATCTGGCAAAATAATACGTAAATAAGACAATATATTTAGGTTTCTATCCCTACACTGTAATGCATGAAGGTATTAGTACATTAATGTAAGATACATGTCAAATCTATAAAACTTTGTCTCCAAACCTTCCAACCTGGGCTGACCCTCTCATATACTTAATCCTAATCCTGACCACTCTCGTCACACACAGTGCACATCTTAACATCTTTAACTCTTGTCACATCCAGCTCAAACTCCTGCCTTTTTGTCAATGCCACTGTCTGCAACCCATACAACATAGCTGGTCTCACTACCCTCTTGTAGACATTCCCTTTCACTCTTACAGGTACTAGTCTGTCACAAATCACTCCTGACACTCTTCTCCACCCACTCCATCCTGCCTGTACTCTCTTCTTCACCTCTCTTCCACACTCACCGTTACTCTGATCTACTGACCCCAAGTATTTAAACTCATCCACCCTCGCCACCTCTACTCCTTGCATCCTCACCATTCCTCTATCCTCCCTCTCATTCACACACATACATTCTGTCTTAGTCCTGCTGACCTTCATTCCTCTTCTCTCTCGAGCATATCTCCAGCTCTCCAGGGTCTCCTCCACCTGTTCCCTACTCTCACTACAGATCACAATGTAATCTGCAAACATCAGTCCACGGGGACTCCTGTCTGATCTAGTCTGTCAACCTGTCCATCACCATTGCAAATAAGAAAGGGCTCAGAGCTGATCCTTGATGTAACCCCACCTCCACCTTAAACGCATCCGTCACTCCCACAGCAGAACTCACCGCTATCACACTACCTTTGTACATATCCTGTACCACTCTTACTTACTTCTCTGACACTCCTGACTTCCTCATACAATACCACAACTCTTCTCTAGGCACCCTGTCATATGCTTTCTCTATGTCGACAAAAACACAATGCAACTCCTTCTGACATTCTCTGTACTTCATCAACACTCAGAGCAAACATCGCATCTGTAGTGCTCTTTCCTGGCATGAAAACATACTGCTGATTACTAATCATCACATCCCTTCTTAACCTAGCTTCCACTACTCTTTCCCATAACTTCATGCTGTGACTGATCAATTTAATCCCTCTGTAGTTACTACAGCTCTGCACATCACCCTTATTCTTAAAAATTGGTACCAAAACACTTTCTCCATTCCTCAGGCATCCTCTCCATTCCTCAGGCATCCTCTCACTTTCCAAGATTTCATTAAACAATCTAGTTAAAAACTCCACTGCTATTTCACCTAAACACTTCCATGCTTCCACAGGTACGTCATCTGGGCCAACAGCCTTTCCATTCTTCATCCTCTTCACAGCTATCCTTACTTCCTCCTTGCTAATCCATTGTACTTCATGATTCACTATCCCTAAATCATTCAACCTTCTCTCCCTCTCATTCTCTTCATTCATCAACCCCTCAAAGTACTCTTTCCATCTCCTCAACACACTCTCCTCGCTTGTGAGTATGTTTCCCTCATTATCCTTTATCACCTTTACTTTTGCACATCTTTCCTAGCTCGGTCCCTCTGTCTAGCCAATCGGTACAGGTCCTTTTCTCCCTCCTTAGTGTCCAACCTTTCATACAACTCTTCATATGCCTTACCCTTAGCCTTCGCCACCTCTCTCTTTGCCATGCACCTCATCTCCTTATACTCCTGTCTACTTTCTTCATCTCTCAGACAATCCCACTTCTTCTTTGCCAACCTCTTTCTCTGTATACTCTCCTGTACTTCCTCATTCCACCACCATGTCTACTTATCGTCCTTCCTCGGTCAAGATTTCATACCAAGCACCTTTCTAGCAGTCTCCCTTACTAGCTCTGCTGTAGTTACCCAGCTATTTTGTAACTGCCACACAGTGCCTGTCTTAACTCATCCCTGAACTCCACCTCACAATTACCCTTTTTCAGTTGCCACCATTTGATCCTTGGTGCTGCCCTCACACTCCTCCTCCTCTTCTTGATCACCGTCATCCTACAAACCACCATTCTATGCTGCCTAACTACACTTTCCCCAATCACCACTTTACAGTCTCCAATCTCCTTCAAACTAGCCCTCCTACACAAGATATAATCCACCTGTGTGCATCTTCCTCCACTCTTGCATGTCACCCTATACTCCTACCTCTTGTTAAAATACATATTCACCACAGCCATGTCTATCCTTTTCGCAAAATCCACTACCATCTGACCTTCTGCATTCCTTTGTTTAACACCATACCTACCCATCACTTCTTCATCCCCTCTGTTCCCTTCATCAACATGCCCACTGAAATATGCTCCAATCACCACTCTCTCACCCTTGGGTACAGTCATCACCACTTCATCAAATTCACTCCAAAATGTTTCTTTCTCATCCATTGCACACCAAATTTGTGGAGCATATGCACTAACAACATTCATCATTACACCATCAATTTCCAGCTTCATAAACATCACTATCCGACACTCTTTTCACCTCCAAAATACTCTTAGAATACTGTTCCTTCAGAATAACTCCTACGCCATTTCTCCTGCCCATCCACACCATGGTAAAACAATTTGAACCCACCTCCGATACACCTAGCCTTACTCCCCTTCCATCTGGTCTCTTGCACACACAATATGCCAACCTTCCTTCTGTCCATCATATCAGCTAGCTCTCTCCCTATACCAGGAAAAAGGAATTATATAATCTCTGGAAATAATCTTCTGCACCCAGAAATTTTTTGTAATACCTAGCCAAGCTCTTTGGTGCAGAGATAAAGGATCCTCAATTGACTCCGGAGGGGGACAATCACAGACTTCCTTTCAGAAGGTTGATAGGGTCTGTCAGAGAAAGAATCTCTAGAGCTCATGGGCCATCTCTGCTGCATGGGTGGCATCATCCATTTGAGTTCCCCCTTCTGCCTTTGGGGGAACCATCTCCACTGGCATCTTGGAAAGAACCCTGGGATTTTTTTGAACCACATTTTTTGTTCTCCTCGTTGGTTCCTAGAGAAGGTCCTTTGACAGGTCGAAAAATGTACTCCGAAAGCACAGAGCATCTTTTTCACATCTGGAGTGTGTGTCCTTCACATTGGGGCCGAATAAGGAGGTTTTGTCAAGGGGGCATTGACGAAAGAAGACCTGAAGGGCTCAATAAAGTCACACAAGTGCATCCGGGCATACCTCCTAATGTAAATGTCTCTCATGCAGCTGAGAGTACCTCAACGGCAGTGGGTTGAGGCAAGCATCATGAAAGAATTTGAAATGGACTGTATGGTCGCCAACTGTGAGGCCACAGAAGCCCAAGTCTCAGCAGTAATGGTCCTTGAAAGACATTCCATTCTCCTAAATACTTAATTTTATCATGTCCCCATAAATATAAGTATTGCTGAATGAATTCAGGTGTGTGGGCACATAGTTTATAGTTTTTATAGTTTTAGTCTTTGTTTTGTCTTCATTAATTTTATATGAAAAAAGGGGACTATCACAGAATGTTTCACAATACTGAGATGTCCTTTTCTGGTTCCAACAGGTACAATATCATACCATTTGTAAATAAAGCAAACTACTCTTGAACATCATATCAATGATATCCTTGCATTTCCGAATTCCTTATTTTCTTGCCAATGGTTCTAAATAATGCAAATGAAGGACACAACAGACAGGAACCCTCCTCCCACTTTCACTTTGTCTCCGATCCTTCATATATTCTTCTAATTAACATTATTGTATCAATAAATGCAAATATTTCCATTTCCCTATTCATAAAATGCCAACTTACTCAGCCAAATGTTTTCAATGCATCAAGATCCACCAGTAACAGTGGTATTTTCTTACATTCTTCTTCCCTCCAGATCATCACTGCTCCATTAATGTTGTCAAACATTTGCCTTCCCTTCATAAAACCGCAATGGCCCATATCTATCGATTATGGCATCATCTTTGACATTCTTTTAGCCATTATAGACAAAAACACCATGGTCTAAAATTCAAATGGGCCTATATAAAAATGGACTAGATCGGTCTTTCCATCTTTAGGTATTACAGCCACCACAGCTTTTTACCAGGATGTCAGTGTTTCCCATCCTTTTAAAATACTGGGAGACAAAACCTTACAGATTTTTCATCACTTTCTTCCCTCTTAGCTTCCAAACTTCCACAGTAATACCATACACTCCAGGAGACTTGCCTGTACATTGGTTACACATATCCTTTCCTGTACATTGGTTATACATATCCATTTTTATTTCATCTCTTCCTATCTTAACTGTTACTTTTAAATACTTCCATTTTTACTTATTCTTGATTCCCCCCGCCACTTGTCTGCTTTTTACAAATCTTCATAAAATGTACAAAACATCTTGGATACTACTATAGGATCTCTGGTTATTTTTCTTGTTATAGGCTCCCTGAGTTTGGCAACAACCCTTTCTATGTCCTGTTGCCTAAGCTGTTGTGCCAAAAGTTTTTGTGCTCTAAAAGGTTGTCAAAAAACAGTCGCTTAACTTTAATCTTTCTAAACTCCTGCATATTATCCAGGTACTCCCTTATTTTCTCTTTAACACTATCTCTCTTCTTGTTTTGGTAGATCCTCCTTATTTTGTAATACTTTAACCTTTGTCAGCCACTCTAAATAATTATTATTACTTCTTAACCATATCTAATTTTCTTTTATTTCTACTCTATTTTTAAACTCCACTTTCATTTTATCCCACTCAGTAGCTATAACTTTTGGAGCACTTTCCCTCTTCCTGAATAACTCGAAGATAACTTCCACTACCTGTTGCTACCTACCCGTTAAACAGAGAGAAATATAAGGAAGTGAAAATGTCTCATCTTTACTTCATTACCCTGCATTTTTATGTTAGTAGCTATTGGCTCAGGATCTGAAATAGTTATTGAATGTTTATCAAACTTCAATTAAAATGGACACGTTCCTGCGAAATATAATTTCTGTCAAGTCTAGCCCACTTATTGTACCTTGGGGAATAATATGTAAACTTGCTCAGAGTTCCCACTACTGAATTTACATCTTTTATACCAAATATTTTAATACATTTCTCCAAAGATCTACCCTGTTTAATTGCATTTTCCCTTCTAGGCACCCCACATAAATCCTTATTGTTACAATCAAATTCCAGTCCCCACCTATAAGTAATATTCCCTGCTAAAAGCCAATTATTTCTCCCAGATTTTTTAAGCTCCAAAATAGCAGTTTTAGGTGGAATATAAATACGTGCCCGAGTAATCCTCACCTCTTGCCAGTTGCCCCTTAATAATGGCAGATTTGCAGTACTATTTTTTTCTTTACATCTTCTATCACTACTGGAGATCCTCTAGCAATTTAAACAAGTACTCATCTTTTCCTTTGTCCTTGATATTTTGCAGAACACCCATCCTGAATTCCTTTCTTTATCATCAAATCCATCCCTCCTTCAAACCATCTTGAAAGAAAATATTTTAGGGAATGTAGTCAAACAGTTATGTTAGTATGGTCTACTACCCAGCATTACTGTACTTTCTTTAAATATAATTTTCATTAAAACACAAGAAAATGGTCTGATAATACTAGAAGAGTTTCTAAAGAATTTACTATATGGAAGTGATCAAGTGATACGTGTATTCTGTCAAGTCTGACCTACATTTGAAATCTTGGAAAAAGGTACACAATGGTTAAGATTTTACCTCATAGGTACAAGGTTTGATTCAGACTGTGGGTATGCAGCCTATTATCCCAGTATATACCCATGAACTCATAATTTTTAGGGGGTGGCTTCAGCATAATGGTTAAGGTCTTCACCTGATAAACACAAGGTACATGGTTCAATTCTAACCTCAGTTTACTGGCTAGGTTTAACATGGCCCTTCAGGTCAGGTAACCTAGTATACACCTATGATTCTCCTATATTTTCCAGCTCATAACAGCACAAATATTTGCAGTTTCACACTACCACAGAAAAAATATAACACCACAACCTATCAATGACTATTTTATTCTACAGTTTTAAAGTAAAGTATTGTATCAAATAAAGGCATTGACAATTATATTACCCTACATCTGTGTTCCAATTTATAACCATCACAACATTTGTTAGTAAGCTGCTTTAAGTACATGTTCAAAAAACGTCCAGAAAACCCAAAACACCCCACACCACAGTTATGCTAAAGCCTTATGTGACAAAAGGAAATACTGCCAGCCCAGCTATCTGGAGCTTTGTAAATAATTATAATGTCACTTGTGAATATTAACATGATTTATATAGAAGTGTAACAAAAGGGAGATACTGCCAGCACAACTGTCTGGAATTTTGTAAATGGTTATGTGTCATTTGTGAAAATCAACGTGATTCATAAGCTTGTGTTACAAATTTATTAAAACTGTATGTCATATAAGATAGTTTGTAGAGAAGTGTGCTGAATAGGTATTTTGGCAGAGTAGTCAAGCGTAAAGATTTATCCACAGTGTACCCTACTGGAAAAAAAAACAGAAATGTATATACACACACTATTGTAACTGTGTATATGTATATATATTACTAGTGGAAATGGGAACATAGGAGGATTAACTTGCAAAACTTCAGAAAAAGTTCAAATTAAATTTTATAACTGTGCCATAACAGATAGTTTCAGTGCAGCAAGGAGACAGGATGTGTAAAACCAGGGAGCATTGTCTTGTAAGTGTTTTATTGTTGTGTCTTCCAGCAGCTGCAAACATCTGAGGGCTATGTATTTTAACAGGGAGATGCCATCTGCTGGCAGTTCCTAGCAATGGGGCTTTAGCTGGGGAACTAAAGTCAGATGACAAAAGTAACATCATGCTGCAAATTAACCCAGTAGTAATATCTGATACATTAATAAAAACTCTCTGAGAGAGGTAGGGCATTTTGTACTTTGTCTGTGACTTGACAGCATCAGCTGAAAGACCCACTCACCACATCGGTCCTGCCTGGCTCTGTAAGTAAGTTAACTAGGGTACAGTAATTTATCTTAGACAGGAATATAATGAAGTATAGCTTAGATGTTTTCTTTATTTGAGACTGTCCTGCAATGTTGTTTTAAATATTTCCTGTGATTTCGAACTCTGATGTAACTGTTTATTTACAGAGTATTTTCTTGTTCTTTTATTATTATTAAATATGTTTAAACCTATCATTGTGGCCGATACTTGAGGGATATATTTAAGTTCTGGGAGTACTTACATATTTAGTTGGTGACACTGTAGGCCATTCTTAAAAACCTTGCACTTGCTATCAATACAAATATTTGACCAATATTACACAGCAATATTGGGCACCCTTTTTTAAGGGTCAAAGTAGCTGATAAGGAGCGACTGATGGCAGGGGAAACTATATTATAGTCTGGGCAAAAGGGGGCATAGCTAGCAAGCCTGTGCCAGGCTTTCCCAGGTGCGTGCACACGCGTGTGTGTCAGCTACTTGGGCAGGGACACAAAGCACTGCTTCGACAGAGAGGGTGCTGGAGGCCTTGGCTTAGTCACTCAGCTGAGATCGCACCCTATAGCTGTGCCAGTGAGGAGTCTTACTGGGGATCTGGAGAAGAAGTGAGAAACCAGCCCCAGCCTGACTCTGGTCTTTGTATGCTGTTAATGGAAATTGCAATTGATGCAGACAGCTGCATCTGGAAACTGTGTGTAACATATTCCCAGCGTGTACTCCCCCCCCCACTGTTGCCTGAGGTGAGGATTGCGGCTCCTTGATTACTGGGCCAGTGCTGGGGCATCACACCATATATTTTCATTTATCCTCCCGCCCGCTGCTCTCTTCTTGGATCAGCTAAACTCCAACACTTATTTGCTTAGCATTTTTATGCAAGTAATAAAGGGTAGTAACTTCTAAAACAGAAAATGAGAAAAGGGAGTGCCAATGAAAATGTTTTTGGTAAAACAGTTACTGGCTAGTAAATACACTGCCTGGATATCAGCAAAGAATAAATTCCAAAAACTTGAAAGAAAAAATAAACCAAACTGGGGGAGAGAAAACAATGTCTGGGAAGGACTCTAACTGTTCAGCAAAAAGGAGTTAAAGCTCAGCTTTGGTTCAAGAAATGGCTTCCAGTAATTTAGAAGAAAAAATAAAAACAAATATGTACTAAAAGGTGATCAAAATAAAAGATATACTAAAGGAATATCTCAATTCAAACAACAAAAGGCTGGAAAAATAGAAGCCTTAACTAGGTAATCGGATGAATTGATAAAACTGCAAAATTCAAAGGAAGACATGAAGAAAAAGCTGGCTGAATGAGGTTTTTCAAGAACGGTTTACAAAAAGACTTAAAACAGTGTGTGCAAGGAAGAAAACTGAGATTTTCTGCTATATTAGAGAAAATGGGAAGGAACAGACTGTATTAATTTTATGAAAGCACAAATAAGTAACTGGACTGCTGTTCCACAGCAGAATTTAACAATTCAAAGGGCACACTGAGTGTACGCTACAAACCTGACCATGAGAAAGCAGCCAAGACCTATATTAGTAAAGATGTAATCATAACCAGCACAAAGAGCTTGATCCTGACAAAAATTGTGGCAGAAGTGCAAAATATTAAAACTGGCGATACCAGAGTATTTGTAAAAAGTGGTTATTCACTGTACACCAGGCAGAAGAGAAGCAAATTATCCCAGCAATCGGGGAATGTCGAGAAGCAGGTGCGAGATTCAAGCTGCTATATCCAGCTGTCTTCAAAGTGTTTTTTTTTTTTTTCTGGAGGATCAAAGTCATTTTTTGATGTAGAACAGGCTGAAGAGGAAATAAAAAAGTTAATCCAACAAAAAGCTAGTCAGCAACCAAAAGGGACTCTGTCATTCTTCTGATGGTAAGATTCATAAACACAGACTTTGCCAGTGAAACCTCTTTCAATGTTCCAAAAAGAGATGCTTGAGGGACAGAAAAAAGAACAGTAGCCGATTAGTACCTTAGATTTGAACCAGAGCATAGTGTTGGGAGATGAAGATGAACAGGATGAAGACCTACAACTCTGAAATTAGTGAATAAATGCACGACTATAAAGCATCTCATCAAATTTGTGAAATATGTTTCTTCAAGAAAAAGTGGATGAAAAACACTACTTCTGTTTACTCTGTTAAACTTGAGGGTGAACTGTAAAGCATTCATCCCACTTCATATCATTAAATCTTTACAAGAACACTAAAAGAGGGATAACTAACTACAAATATCTGTTATTAGTATTTCTATAAAATATTTCATTATATAAACTGCAAGTTATATGAAGTAAAACAGTTCTGTGAAGTGTGTAGTCAGGGGTATTTTAAATGTGGGGAGGGGGTATTTTCAGTGATTAATATCGTTAACACACAAAAGTAAACAAGTGCTTTTTTCAGTTATAGAAATACAAGTTTAAGAGTATAACAAGAGAAAAAAGGCTGGCCAAAAGGAGGTCCGATGTTCATATGTTGTGATCTTGGGCTGCTGGGTGGCAGTGGGGTGTAAAAGTACACTGATTATATGTAAAATTAGGCCATTTTCTGTTTTTACTTCACAAAACTAGGATATTTTCTCTTTTTATTTTACAAGAGTAAATGTCTAAATTACTATATTTGGCTGTAATAGAGGTTTTTGTAAGCAAGCAGGCATTAAAAATAAAATGATGAAAGCCATGAAAATGCTATGCTTCTTACAACTACACAGGCATTAGCTTGTTTGTTTTCCACTGATAAATGTTCAGTGCAGATGAGATGTCTGCAGCTAAGGGCAGCTGTGCATTCTTTTCCAAGTGAAATTTACTAAGACTCATTGATGAATACTTTTCTATGGAGACAAGCTGTCTGTGGGTGTAAGCAGTTAATCTTGAGAATTCTAAGTATTCTTTGCAGACAGAAATGTAAAATTTAAAATGTACAAGGACAAGCAATTCATACAAATAAATAAATCTGAAATTATGGAAGTGAATAAGAGTTAATAACCTCCCTAGCAGCCTTAAAATATCTATTAACTGCAATGAACTGTGTCCAATTTAGTTTTATTTAATGTTAGCCAGTGCATTTTTTCTTACGGCTAAAAGAAAATGTTTTCTGAAAGCATACAAGCTGTTTTTCATATCTGGGAGCAGAAGAAAGATCAGAAAAGAACAGAAAGCAGTGTGTAAATGAGAGCACAGTCTGGAGCTTGTGCTTTAGAATGGTAACATTAATTTTAGGTTAAATAATGCCAGTTAAGTGCAGCTGTCAATTTAGGACAATTATTCCCTTCTGGTAGGTTAAATGTCAATGTTCTGAAGATGTAAATGGTTTTGTGTGTTTGCTCTGAGTTAACGGGATGAGGATGTTTTGTTTTGTATTTAGTTTTTTGTTTCAGGGTTTTTATTAAAACAAAAAGTCTTGAAAACATGACGTAGGTTCAAATGGAGATAAGAAAAACAACTGTACAAAAGATCAGCCTACTAAATATTAGTATATGCATGCATAAACAAACAGGAAATACTGATTCAAAAATGCTGTTATGCATAATAATAGGTGGGAACAATAGCTTTTCCTCACGATGGCCATGTTGTCCATATCTTCCTATAATGTGAATGGTCTTGCAGGTACAGATAAAAAAGGAAAGAATACTGAATTACAGTAAGAAATGCAGAGCGCAAACAGCAATGCTGCAAGAGACACATTTGAAAAGAAGTGAGCATGTGATTTTAACAAACAGGATTTAGAAATGAACATTCAGTAGAATATTGTGGACGCAGAAAAAGGGAGTGATTATACCAATTGCTAGGGGAACTTCAATAGTGACAGAGGGCAGAAAAAAAAAAAGAAAGAAAAGACAAAAATGGTAGATTTGTGGTAGTAAGGGGCTGCTGGTAAGGGAGAAGGATTACAATGTCATGTACTGATATTCCAACAAAAATTGCTATTATAGAAAGCATTCTAAGAACTAAGCCAACACGGGAATGGAGAAAGGAGATTCTTCCAAAAGGGATGACTGCAATTAGCAATACAGACAACAGGCAAAAATGAGCTGGAATTTATTGGAGCAAACTGGCAAAAGAACCAATGTACTGGGAGCAAATAATAAGACAGGGAAAGGTAATAAAATGGGAATAGACCAAGAATTTATTTGGACTGCAGGCTAGAGACGGTCTTCTCCATCAAGGATTGATATCACAGTATAGGCAGAGAGAAATAAATAAGGGGATTCTAAGTGAAACACCAGCAGTGGTAGAGTTTTTAGTATAATCTAGAACAGAAGCTGCTGTTAAAAAGAAATAATTAGTACAGTATATAAAATATTGCATGACAGCTATAAGAATCAATCAGAAGAGGTTAGAAAGGATTAGGCAAACAGACTGGATAAGCAATTCACAAGGAAATAATAGGGGATATATGTAGGTCTCCCAAATATGCAACAATTTTCAGAAGATTCAGGATCTTTGCTTGGAAGTGTTTACATAACTATTTTTATACCCAAAGTAGATTCCAAAAAAATGTCCTCAGGTAGACAGCAAATGTTGGAGGTGTGATGGAGAAGAAAGAGGTAATTGGTAATATATTTTCTGGGAGTTTAATGAGTCGGTGGAGTTTAAAGATTCCCTGTAGACTACTCTTATCAGAAATATTGGGTGAGCAAACTGGTGTAGCTAAGGAAATTATTTTTTGAGCCAATACAGAACTGGAATTGCCTAGGCATAGTAGGGCCTTGCTGAGTGTAAGTGTGGTGGCTGAGAAAAATGCAATTACTAGGAAATGGAAATCAAAGTCTAAACCAACTTTACTTGAAGTAATGAACATAGTAACAGAGATAAAACTGTAACTGGGACCTTTAGAAAAGTGTAGGAACAAATGACATAGAAAATGAGAATTGCGGGAATAATACATGCAGAAGAGGAATGATGTTTAAAAGAAGACAGGATTTGAATAAGCTATGTAATGTTTGGCTGAATGACTGGATAGATATGTATAATGTCTGCAACTAAAATTATGTCAATATGATTTGTTTTCATTTATATAAATGCGTGATTGCCTATGTCATGTGTGATAATTTAATAAAGATGTTTCTTGTTAAAAAAAAATCTGGAAAAAGTTTAACAGCATTTTTAAAAGGAGGGGAAACACCAGCACATCGAAAGAAAGCTGTGGTGGCTGCGTTGCCTAAATTTGGCAAAGGGCCAACAGACCTAGCTTCATTTAGACCCACTCCAATTTTAAACTATGATTATGAAAGTATTTATGTTTATACTAGCTAAAATATTGCAAAGGTGTTGCCAAAACTGAAAGATATGGATCAGTGTGGTTTTGTGGAGGACAGACAAACATTTCACAACATTCATAACAATGAAGATCCACAGGGAAGCAGAGTGGAAGAAAATACCTCTGTTGTTGGTGTGTCTTGATGCAAAGAAAGCATTTGACAGGGAAAGCTGTGACTTTATGAGTGGGGCACTGAAAGCATTTGCATTCCCTGATACAATAATAAGGTTAAAATAGAAGGATATATAAATGATCACAGAAAAGAATTAAAGTTGGAGGGTTCCTCTTGGAGAAGCTGTGGTTGAACAGAGGAACAAGATGGGTGGGGGTCTCCTTCCCCTGTCTGTTTGCTTTATATTTAGAGCCACTGGCAAAGAAAAATACAAGGATATAATTGCTATGGTAAATCAAGAAAAGTTGGCTTCATTTACAGGCATTATTACTTTGTACCAGATAAATCCAGAAAAAGATCTCTCAGTGTTGTGGAATATTTTGAGACAGTTACCAGTCTTTTTGGGATATAAAATTATTGAAGACAAATCAAAAAACTATAGTAGTAAATCATGTAGCCATACAGAAATTGGTTTAGCTATACCAATACTTATGGGGACATTATAAGATGCAGTATTTAGGAGTACAGATTAAAAAGGCGTCTGTTACTGCAGCAATGATATGTGAGAATAGAGTAAACAAAAATACAAAAATTTAAAAACTGGAAACTATTAGTTATGGATACAGATAATAAGATACAAGCACTGAAGATGATTGTAGTCCCTTTAGTCTTGTAGATGGTTCGGGCATACTTTTATCAACCCAAGGAGAAGTTGCTGACAATTTAAGAAATGAAGGAATCTGTCTGGAAGGCAAGGAGGGCAAGAGTTAAGTGGCATAAGTTGATCCTTTCACTAGAACTAGGAGGTTCGGGTTTACCGTACTTGAGGGAATATTTTACAGGCACAAAGTTAAGGCTGATATACAACACAAGCAGAAAGTAATAAATTCAAAGTGAAAAAAGATGACTATGATCAAGCAAGGGAAGTTGGACTGAGAATGGAATTTTGGATGCAGCTCTTTAAGGAGAACAATAACAATCATACAGAATGTTATACTCAAAGTAGCAGAAAATATTCTAATAACTAAACCAACATGAGAGTGGAGAAAGGAGATTTTGCCACTAGGGATGACAGAGTAGGGGGGGCTAGAATTTACTGAAGAAGCCTGACAAAGCAAGAGACATTGGAAACAAATAATTAAAGCAGGAAAGGTAATAGAGTGAGATGAGGTCAAGACAACATTTGGATTAGAGTTGAGAGAGTACTGCCTTCCCTACCAAGGCCTGATCTCAGAGTATAGGCAAATCTCCCCTATCCCTCTCTCTTTAAGTGAAATACCTACCTGCTCTGGTATGATTTTGTTGAATCTGGAACAGAAGCAGCTATTAAAAAGGGGTAATTAGTAGGGAGTGTAAACTACTGCATGCTAACTATAAGAATCAGAAAATATTAGTAAAGATTGGGAAGAGACTGGAAAAGCAATTTACAAGACAACAATGGGAAAACGTAGATGGCTCCCAAGTATGCAACCAAGTCCAGGAGGTTTAGGATCTTTGCTTGGAAGCGTCTGCATAGATATTTTATACTCCAAGCAGACTTCAAATAATTTTTCCTCAGGTAGATAGCAAATGTTGGAGGTATGACAGAGAAGAATGAGGTAACTAAGAACTTATGTTTTGGCAGTCTAAAGAGTTAGAAATATTGGGTGAACAAATAGCTGCAAGTAAGGAAATTATTCTTTTGAGCTGGGATACAGGATCTGAATTGCCTAGACATAGGAAATTATTCTTTTGAGCTGGGATACAGGATCTGAATTGCCTAGACATAGTAAGACCTTATTAAGTTTAATACTTTTGGCTGCCAAAAAAGCAAGTATTACAAAATGGAAATCAACATCAACTGTATATGAGGTGTTATATTATAAAAAAAAGTGATAAACTGGGAGAGGAATCTTTAAAAGGGGAAAGAAGCAAATTACATTTAAGTAAATGGAATTGTGGGAACAATACATGCATAATAATGTTCAAGAGCAAAAGGAATAGTGAGGTTTAAGGGAATGCAGGAATTCAGCAAATTTTCTGAAATGCTGGACTTGTGAAATAAGAAGGATGGCATGAAGAATAACTAGAGATGGACTGAGCAATACTGCACTTACTCATTCTAAAAAGAAAAAGTAGAAGAATTTCAGAAGTGAACTGATGCTGTTGAAGGAATATACCTACAGCAGAAATTATTAGCAAGGAAAGAAAGCCAACTGTATAATTCACGGAAAAAAGTTGCTGCCCAGGATTTGATTTCAAAGACAGTGAAATAACAGCTGACATACAAGATAAATGTGCAAAGAAAGAGCAAGTGAGATGTTTCGGCAAAACATGTCAACTCAAACTGAGCAAGTAGTGCACATTTACACGTGCAGTGTACATTTTAGCTGTCTAAAGGATGAAATGCTAGCATTCCTAGCTCCAGGTTATTCAAAGAATCGAGTGAACTCCAAATTGTTCCAATTCATAGGAGCAAGATATCTGTATGAATTGCTATTCCTTTGCCTCCTGAAATAACTGAGCTGGCAGAAAGAACAAGCACAGGTGAGATTACTGCATTACGTCCTTAATATTGCCAAGCAGTGGAATATTCCAACCCTGGAAACCCTCACAACAGTTACCTTCCAGAACATTTTCTAAAAAAATCAAAGTTAAAAGTATAAGGCAAACAAATACAAATACTTTGTGAACAGAAAAGGCCATTAAAAAGATACAAATACTCTGTGAGCAGAAAAGGCTATTAAAAAGGGACAAACAGCGTGTTAGAAACAAAATCTTTATTATGAAATTTGTGACGAAGCCCTTGTTTCCACAAAGCACTGCAACCATTTTTTTTTGGTGAATTTTTGTGTTATTTTGAATATGCAGATCAAATGTAAAATTATAACCTACTATCATTCATAGAAAACATGTTTAAGAATCATCTGTGGTATATGCATTAATTACATAATGTTGAAGTTTGCTTTGTTTGACATAAGTGAATCTGGGAATAATTGGTTTTATTGGGATTGAACACTAAAGGGGCACTGCTGAGCCAACAATCATAGGAAATAAAGGATTACTGTGTTACTACCTGAAGGTGTGATGGATTATAAAAAGAATGTAGTCACATGGAGACATCAGTACAATGAATAAGGGAGGCTTGACAGCACAGGTATGAACATACTGAAGATGAGACCAAACACAGAGTACTGATGTACTCTTATGGTGATGGGCAATACTTTGCTTGAAAAAGGGGGAAATAGAGTTGAGATTTTTGCCAATCAATATTAAAATCTCCAAGTTAATTTTTTCCCTTGGATGCCAGTATTAAATATCAAAGAAAAGATATCTTCTAGTATTAGATTTCCAGGGAGGATAAAACCAATAATATAAATGCTTTTATGGCTGCTTAAATTTAGGAAGGATAAGCATTTCTGCTCATGGAAGTTAGGAAGGAGTCAAGAGTATGGCATGAGGGCCTGTGAGTGAATACAGTAAAAAAAAAAAAAAAAAAAAAAAAAAAAGAAAAAAATTCTCCCCCACCTGCTTTTTTATGAAATTAGTCAGCTGTTATTATAGTGTACATCTAGGAGGTAAAAGTTCTTTAGTATTTACATTTGGCTTGAACCAAGTTTCAGAAATAGCTAGGACATCTCAGGTGGTATAGGTTCATAGGTTAGTACTAGGCTATCAGCTCTAGGCCCTATACAAGTCTAGCCATAACAATTCCCTGGCTATTTCTTCCCAGAATATTTACTTCCCTGCTCCCCTGTCTAGCAGGGTGACTGACATATGGGAGATCGTGGCATGTAGTTCAATAATTTTACTGCAAAAGCTTTAGTTGGAAAAGTGGGCATTACGGGATGAAGTGGAGATGCTTGTTTTAGAGACTGAACATTCTGAAGTAGAATAGAGAGCTTGAGTGGAGTTGTATTGCAGAGTTGAATGGGAAGTAGGATTTAAGACATCTGTTTGGGAATGTAGTTATCTAGGTTGGAATATTTTTTTGGGGGGGGGGGGGCTTAAAAAGAATGTAGGTTAATGGAACCTGGTTTAGGGTGAAATACCAAGACACAGATTTATGAGGAATGACTTAGAATTTTCAATTTAGCTGACATTTTTAGTGGTCTTATTTTGTGATGTGTGACGCTGCAGTGAAGTATTTTGCGCTTGTAACAGACACAGGGAAAAAAGTTGCACAGGCAGAGAAAAAACTTTAGTAGAGGAATGAGTGATGATAGAGTGGGTTATAGTAGGGGAGCTATTATTTGATTATGCTTTTCACTGATAAACTGGAATGGGATGAGGACAAAGTGTAGTGAGCTTACTTAGGAGGTGCAGGATTACGCCTAGGTACATAGTAAGATTACTGATAATGGTAGGAGTATTAAGAAGGTAATAAGGTAAGTATGTACTAATGAATACAACACTGGAATATGCAAATGTTTTACAAAAATGTTACTGCAATGGAGAGTCGAGGGTGGAAAAAACAGTAAGATGAAGGAGTGAGATGGGAAGAGTAGGGCGTAAGGTATAAAAAACAGGGAGAAGTTTGAGCAGAAGTAACTCTGATTGTATAATAAGATTAAAGAGTTGACAGGAGTGAAGGAATTAGTGGGACTTAATGTTAGCACAAAGGAAGAGGAAGGGGGTGAGAAATGGAGAGAGGGTAAGAAAGCAAGGTGAGCCCAATTGTAGAAAAGCTGTATGCAGCAGGTTCTAGCCCCAAACCAAGTGCGATGTCAGAAACTCAGTTTAGCTGCAGTGGCATACTGGAGAATCCAACAGCTACTATCAGAGTACAAACTTTAAAATAAAAGTGAAGTATAGATTGGGAATGCTAAAAGTACAGCAGCTCCTTTGAGAAGTCAGAATTATAAGGTTTAAGAAGCAAAATTACTTACATTTGCTTTACAGCAGAAAGAAAACCATCTGAATTTACTTTATGAGAAAGAACAGACATCTAAACATGTGCTAGAAAAAGGGAGGGGGGTTAGTTGGTATAAGATTGGGTGTGCTTACTTCCAGCTAAGTCACAGCTTCCTAACTCCTCAGCTAACTAAAATATAACCCTACAAGTTAGTAATAATTTAGAATACTACAGATAATATGCAAGTTGTTGAGTATTCATTTGCTTCCCAATAATCTTCCATAACGCAATGAGGTTCTCGGCCACAGGCAGGATTTACACCGTGTAAATTTGAGCCTCTGAGCATGACAGTTATATTAAATGAGGCCCCTAACTTAAGGATGTTACTAAATTGCTTTTTCAACGCGTTGCGCCAGTGAACACAGTCATGCTAAGAACATCTCTTGATCTCATACATAAGCAAAAGCACCTGTGAAGTGTACTGCCCATGCATGGACAGGTCAATGACCAAACAGGAATGTCTAGAAAGTTGTTACTTTTGCAGCCAATGGAGAAATTAAAAATAAAATATCTGTTCTCACACAGAGTATCACAGACACAGCATAAAATGTGTGTACTATTTTTTTATAAATGTTATGCCACCCTGACATGCCAACATTTTTCATGCTACATTACGATACTCCACCACAAGTTACACTGCTGACATACCCCATGTTGCACAGCATGTGTAAAATCAATCTAAGGGTGTGACTGCAATGGGTCAGCCATATTTCTCTGGAATGAGACCTGCTGAATGATGACACTAGTGTCCCCTGCTCTGGTGAGCAGTACAGCTACCACTACACTGAACTGTAAAGGTACCATCCTGACCTTCTTAGTCAGTGAGAAGTTTTCACAAAGGGCACTAGAGATGTACTTTAAGGATCTATTTGGTTTGAAACATATATAGCTATCCTATTTAAACACAGTACATTTTACATACGCATCACTAAATGGCATTTCTTATCCCACAGCAGGCCATACAGGAAATTCTTCTATACAGGAGGTAATTAAGGCTAAGTGCAGGGGTGCATATTACTTGCTTTCTTTAATTAAAATTGACTCGAGAAGGTAAAGTATTGCACTGGGTTACCCGACGACAGCATGCACGAGTCACCCTGGTATGTTTAGATGTACAGCTACTCCTACATTAGTATGGACACTATTTAGAATATGAGGACTACAGCTGTTCATATGGTCTGTGTGACATTTGCAGTTTTAGTCCTGTGTACTTACAACTGTCAAGACTACAAAATCTGTAAAAAATGGCAGATGGCCACCAATTTACAGTGCTGTCTCAGCACATTCTATGCAGATTAGTAATCCTACACACAACTATCATAGGCACATTTACAGAAGTATCACGACAGCTACCAGTGTCCATCTTGTTAAGGTAACACATCATAGTACATCAGCCTCTACATAATTCACCCATGCAGTTAGCTGGATGTGTAAATTTATAGAGCATCAGCTATACATTTGTATGGTGTCCTTACAATCATGTAGTTTGTAGATCACTATGCAAATGTTTGCAGTTTCTCCCTCTCCCTTCCTCATTATTCTTTTTCTCAAACTTATTTTATGATCTGTTATTTTGCAATTGTGTAAAGCAACTACCATAGCAGTGCCAGTGGCTACGTTACAGGGCCCCCCCAACAGGCTCAGCCATTCCCTACATCTCCCCAAACTATATTCCATTCTGCCTTACAAGTAGCCACTTCTCCTGCCACTGGTGGTGCTTCTCTGAGTGGGAGCGCCATGGTTCCATCCAGTGGCACTGCCAGGAGTTGCAACGAGTTGATGGAGGTGATGAGGGAACTGTTGGATTAGCAGTTGAAGACCACATAGTCTGCCTGGAAAAGCTTCATTTTTGACTGGTAAGGTCATTCCACTGCCTGCCACGGCCAGAAGTGCCTCAGACAGGGACAAGTTGGAGGGGTGATATCTAACCTTCCCCAGGATATCACACAAGCAGTGCAATGTATAAGAACATACCCATCCTGTCCAAGTGTTTACTTCCCTTGAGTGTCAACACTCTCACCTGTCTGGTGTCCAATCTTTTCCATAACTATAGTCCTCCCTTTGTTTGCATGCCTCTCGACTCTACTGTCCTTTCTCTACTTCAGTGTGTCAGCACCTCCTATGTCACTCTGTCTCTATTATATGTCTTCATTTGTCCCTGCTACTGACCCTTAATCTCTTATCACACCTTCACCTTCCCTTACATTCTTCCCCAACTTATTTTCTTAAAAGTAGAAAAGCATCACCAGTCTCAAAAATAAATAAAAAAAGCGATTTATCCTCCCTCCCCACTTATTTTCCCTGTTTTCCCCATGTGTATCATCCTCTGCTTGGCGCCCTTATTTCTTACTGTCCTACACTCCCATTTTCACCCCCTTATTTCTGACCAAGGAACAGATTTAGGCAGCACACTGGCCCCTTTAAAAGCAGCACATTGCTTTCCTGTATTCTCACATCTTAGCATATGTGTGCACTGTTGCATATGCCACCTCTATGCTTGCCAAATGTTCTCTAACTCCTAGCACAAACTATGAATTTCCCCTCACTCAATGCAGGTTCTGTTCCCTGTGTGAGTAAACTTACTAATTAGCAAAGATTCAACACTAAGTTTTCACTTTGTTGACATAATTTAGTGTTGGACCTCATTGTACTGCCTGCTGTATCTGTGGAAGACAATCAACAGTCACCCTAGACATGTTTCTGAATCCCAGAGATGCATGCATATGTGTGTGTACATAGACTAAAGAATTAATAACAGTCTGCAAACCGGAGTTTGTGAACTTTTAGATAACTTTCCACTATAGAAATGAGAAGAGGTTACAAAACAAGTCGTCAGCAGGTTTCTTGGAAGAAATGTCACAAGCAAGCTACCTGCTGCAATACAAAAGATTACTCATAAAAGCATGAGCCTCTTTACAGGAACATACCCATACCACACGCTTAGTGGCAGAACAAAGGTGGCATCGTGGAGTACAATACTGCAACAAATGAGGCCAGTCTAAAAACAGGTTTTTGAACACAAAAGCACAGCTAAACAGAAGATACTGAGACAATCTAATTCCTTATGTCATTCAGCCTCCACTCCCCCTTTGAAGAAAAACAGTAATGATAGAAAGCCTGTAAATCTGACTGATTAACATAAGGCAAAGTAAAGTTAATCAAGTAGTCTGAGAAAATTGACATCAAAACTGAAATTAACTTCCATCCTTCAAACATGTCAAATTACGTACAGCTTATTTTATTTCAGTTAAGTGACCACATGTACTGGTTCTCAGACCATTTTCAGCCATGGTCCAGGCCTCCACAAGGACAGCTGTAGATTAACCAACATAATTTTGTGACGTGAGAGAAGACTAGAGTTTTAGGATTAAACCCATGTAAAGAAATGCTGGCTGCAGAAATGCACATGTACACACTACCCAACAGTACTGCAAGTGTTAAACACATGGGGTATAAAAATGCAATTAAAGTTGGATTCATCAAAAGATGAAAAATTTCTCCTTCCACAAACTACAATGTTGGGAATGATTAAATCTGGCCTCCTGAAACAAATGTGTGGAGAAATTTACCCAACAATAAAACAACATTTTTTAAGTCTAAATCAAGTTGTTGTTATTTTTTTAAACCAGCTCAAACAGAAATCAATCTCACTTCATTCACAACCACATCAGAGACCCAAGACCAACAGTCCACCAACAATGACTAGCAAATAAATAATCAACCCTTACTAAATGCTAGTAAATTCCTGGTCAAGGCAGCTAAGTTTAAGGTGACGCAGCAAAGAATGGGCAACAGAAAATTAAGTAACTGAAGGAAAAAGTATATGCTTAGACAGACAATAATATTTGTGGGTTAAGCACTTTAAAAAGCATAAATGGGAGCAGTGAGTTATACTACATTAACAAACCTACATCACATGGGATGGAGCTTGAGAGAGCCATTACCGCTGCAGAAACAACTGTGTCCTTCCATAAATCACACCTCATAAAAGCAAAGGGAGCACAAAGAAGTATAGGGGAGCCCTTTATGACCAGAAAAGTTGAAGTTGACTAAATTAGTCATCTTGTTCCTTCCAACAGTTTTAAACAAGACTACTCCCTAATACTGGGCCCTCAAATGAAAGTTCCAAGTTTTCATTATGCACAAGATTAAATGATTAAGCCTAGACTGGTTGCAGCTCATCCAGTTAAGGATGGATTCCATTTCGAGCAGTCCTTGAGCATGCTGAAGTTAGAAATACCTACTTGAATAAGAGAGAAAAAAAAAAGCACGGCAATTGTGTATAATTGTGTATGCCTTTCCCTAGAAAAAATCTATCTCTGTGGGTGTATTACACAATGAAATAAACATTATACAATAGGTGGTGAGGAGGTTACAATTCAGTGTAACCGCTCAAGTAAACAGCTACTAGACAGTTACCTTAAAAAAGGGGGAGAATGACAGGCCTGTATATTCGCCAAAGCAGGACAGCAGAAAACAGTCCAAGTGAAAATGTGCTAATGTATAGCACCACCAAGACTCAGAAACAACTACTACAATAAAAAGCAATCTGGATAAACAAGATGCCAACTGCTGTGGATAACAATTAAAAAGAAGAGTTGAAGGATTTTATCTGGGAAGGGAAGACAACAAGGATCAAGTGAGATGACGGGATTCTTCTAATAGAACAAAGTAGACTAGGATTTACTCAATTTGAGGAGGTACTTTACAGAAACACAGTTAAGGCTCTTATACACAGTACTAGCAATTCAAAGTGGAAAGGAATGATGATAATGATACAGGGGAAAGCTCAAGATACAAGGAGAAATTGTAATTCTGGATGAAGACTTAAGGAGAACAACAAAAACCATACAGAGTATTATATTCATCAAATAGCAGGGAGTATTAAGAGATAAACCAGCACGAGACTGAAGAAAAAGAGATTCTGCCGATAGAGATGACTGTGGTTAGTGATACAGATAATCGGCAAGAGGGGCTGGAATTTATTGGAGAAAACTGGTAAAAGAAGCAAAGGTACTGGGAGCAAATAGCTAGAACTGGAAAGGTAATAGAATGCAAAGAAGCCAAGAATTTATCTGGACTGCAGGTTAGAGATTGCCTTCCCCATCAAGAACCAATGTACAGGCAAAGAGAAACAAATAGGGGGCAGTTAAATAAAAGACCAGCACTGATAGAGTTTTTAATAGAATCTAGAACAGAAGCTACTGTTAAAGGAATAATTAGTAGCGCATATAAATATTGCATGATAATTATAAGAATCAGAGGAGCTTAGAAGACATTGGGACGAGAGACTGGATAAGCAATTCAGAAAGAGACAATGGGGAGATGGGTGCATCTCCCAAATATGCAGCAAAGTCTAGAAGATTTACGATCTTTGCCTGGAAGTGTTTACATAGGTATTTTTATACCCCAAGTAGACTCCAAAGAATTTTTCCTCAAGTGAAAAGGAAACGTTGGAAGTGTGACAGGCAGGAAAGAGGTGGCTGGGAACATATTTTGGGGAGCATAGTGAGCTGGTAGACTTTAGGGATGTCATGCAGACTGCTCTGTCAGAACTGCTAGATGGGCAGACTGAATTGACTGCAGAGATTTTTTTTAAGCTATGATACAGAATCGGAATTGCCTAGACATAGTAAAGTGTTGCTGAGTCTAATTATGGTGGCTACCTAAAAAAAAAAAAAAGCTATTACTAGAAAATGAAAATCAAAGTCTACATCAACTTTATTAGAAGTAGTGGATATAGTAACAAGGGTAAACATTTAGAAAATAGGAAGGAGCAAACTACATAAGAAAAAATAGGAATTGTGGGAACAATATACGCAGAGAAGGAACGAGGTTTAGAAGACAGGATGTGAATGAGCCATATGATGCTTAACTGACAATGACTGGATAGATTATAAAAGTGATGTATAATGTTTATAACTACAGTTGTTTCAAAGGTGTCTGTGATGTATAATGTTTGCAAAGTTGTGTCAATGTTGTCTAAGTCATACGTTATAATTTAATAAAAAGGTTTACTGGAGAAAAATAAGATGCCAAACATTACTACGATTCTGCTAAATGCAAACCAACAATGACGATAATCAGCACTGGGAAAGTTATGCTTTAGAGTTAAAGACAACTCTGGTCTCGACACAAAACATGACTAATCTGGACATAGGCCATCTTCATAAAAAAATAGTAATCAGGTTTCTTAGTACCAACATGGAACCTAACAAATACAGTCCATTAAAGGGCAACATTCACCATGTGCACGTACTGCATGCAAAACAATCTTTGAACGTTGTAGGCGTTACAGTAGCTTATCAGTACTATCTTAAAGCGAACAAACTACTTCGAGTCAATTAAGATAAGAAACGCAATACTCTTTTTGAAACTATCTCAACCAAACTTATCTCTAGCAGTTTCTACAATTAATTATAAATTAAACATTAATGTATTATCAGTTAAAAGCACAAAACACAGCAGAACTATCAAATCCTGTTGTCGAAAACATTACATAGGCGCATTCGGGTGTACGCACAAAAATGACAATTCAAGAACGAAAGGTGACACGGCAATAAATAGCATCATCAAGTAAACACAATAAGGCTAAAACAATAAACTAACACGGAGCATGCTAGATGTCAGAATTGTAAACCCGTGATAAACAGTAACAAACAACTTTAGGGCCATATGTGTTTCTCTTTCTAGAGATACCAGTTATAAACTAGAAAATCGACATGCTATATTGACTAAACTTAAACAATTACCACACGCGATAACAAAAAAGTAAAAAAAAACTTACCTAAAGATGATACTACTAATCAAAATACACACGCATACAAAAACATATATCTAATAGTTAGTTTCAACCAACCCTACTAATTAAAGGAAACAGACATCCTTTTCATTCTAGCCAATCAGAAACTGCGACCGCGTAAGGCAACTCACGATTCACCCAATCCAAATTCAATAGATCGATAAGAAGGCAGTCTTTACATTTTTTTAATAGCAGCCAAGCAAACGGAGTTCCTTCCTGGTGTGTTGGCATGTGACCACGCAGAGCTGTCAGCTGCTGCTATTTAATTCCAAGGCGCTGTAAAGTGTATTGTTTGTCCCCCTGCTATGCTGAACTAATTTTACTACGAAAACATCAGCAATAATCAGAGGCGGATGAGAGAGAATTACTACGCTTCGTAGTTTATCAACTTGTTGAAACTGTAGCGAGTGCAAATACAACTAGCTTCCGAAAATTAAATAACTACGACGTGATTTTGCATATTCGATATAATCGTAATTTATGGTGTAATTGTTGTATGCCACTGTTTGACTCGAGCCGGAGAGTGAGTTGATGTTCATGAAAGCAAACTTCCAACTACACGAATAACCTGTTTCTCGTAGCCTACATGGGATAGCTTGGAGAAATATAATACCCCGAGTCTGATATACAGTATTGCTATATTTACGTTTAATGCTCAGTCTGTGAAAATAAAAACTGTTACCACCCAAGCTGGATTGTGGGCGCCTAGTAGCATCCCGCAGGCGATGGTAAAGGAAGAGTGCAAAACCATGTTAGACGCCCTTAATAAAGTGACAGCTTGTTATCGGCACATGGTAATCAGTGCTGGGGGTACCTCAGATTCCCATAATCTGAGAGAAGAGCTCAGGAAGACACGGCAAAAAGCGCAGGATCTTGCAGTCGCTAATCGAAACAAATTAACATCTGTGCTAAAAGACAAGACCATTACTAAAGAAGACAGGGCAGATTATGAGAGACTATGGGTAATCTTTTCAACATGCATGGAAATCCTGGAGGTCGATATGAGAAGAGCGCTGGAACTTGGGCAGGAGTTTCCCATCAATGTACCGAAAAAGCACCTGATCCAGACTGGCATGACAGGGGGTACATCTGCAGTGGCTGCTAGGGCTATGAGCGTGCAAAACATGAAGTATGAAGCTGAGACCAACCTCGATTTGGCCGATCTGAAGGACCTGGAGCACGAAATCTGTCAAGTGGAAGAGATGATGTACGAAATGGAAATGAAAGTGAATGTCCCACAGTGGACCGTAGAGGCGAAACAGGACCCCGGTGCTGAACTTAAGTCCACTGTCAGCATTGGGGCTTCATCGGTTGGTGCAATTTCCCTGGATGAGAATAAGTCATACTGTGATCCCAGTAAAGCTCTTGCCGGGGTGGTATTCACCGCTGTTCTGATAGTTGCCATTGTATTAGCGGTCTGTGTTGTCAAACTTTCTTAAGGAAACCGAAATACTGTATTCATTAAACAGTATTTAATTATAATCAGGGAGTACCATTTTTAAGTGCCGCAATATAGATTACCAGAGCCAGCCCAAAAAATGCGAGCTGCCCCCGAGTAGGACGGATGTATGCTTGTCACATAAACATATGTCTTATCCAGATTTATTTAATACCCGTTACTGTTTGAATTATACTTTGGCAGGAACAATTTAATTAGCTTTTCCAAAGTTTGCTACCTAGGCACCTTAGTGCATACATTGAAATTTTTAATGCACCACAGTGGAGATTTAACCTCCTCGAGTCATATTGGTCACATTTAATTAACAATTTAAAACCTAATCAGTAACGGCTATGATCTATCTTAACGACAAATGGTTAAAGGGGGTCTGCAAGCTTTCAGAAAATGTAGCAGCAGTTGGTCTAATTTAATAACTTATTGTGGTATAAAGCTAAAGTACACGTGCGCTATTTTTGCTTTCTCGGAAATGTCACCTTCCAGCTTTTCGTGGGATTATGCTGTCAGCCTCTAAGCTGCAAATGTGGTCTTTATTTATCAAGAATGGTTGACGCGGAATTAATTTGTGCTATGATACCATAATGTAGCAGAGCTTATATCTACAAAAGAGCTAAAAGGGAAAGCTTTCCTGATTCCTTTGTTATCTGATGCGCACTGAGAAGGGGTTATACTTGTTATAATAAAACGCTTTCAGTGAAAATTGTCATGGGGTTAATTAAGCCGTTCACTGGAGCTACCAAAGTGTTTTCCTGCAAGTATGTAATGTACATATGGGAATTTTGGGGCTGCAGTACAACACATACGGAGTGTGTTTATCTTTGTTCTGAAATATGCTGTGCATTAATTTTGATGATGTTCCATTAACACACACAACAGCAAAGCTAAGCAAAGCAATGATAAGCTAAAGCAGGTTAATTTTCTAGTTACAGATAAATTTCTTACTAGTACGGGTTACTTATTTCCTGAAAACATGCTGCATTGCTATCGCAACACTGCTGTAGTTGCACTGATTGCTTCACTCTTTAAAAGTGTATATATGTATGCATTTATTTATTTTTACATTTGTTAACTTGGTTCGGCAGATCCCAATGAATCATTTCAGACTCAACCTGGAAAAGCACAACAGACAGAAGATAAGGCGACATTTCCAAAGGGATATGCACAATAATGAATAAATACTTATCAACGCTATATAACTATAACACTGAAAAAAAGTATGTCTAAAAATGTGTTTTAAACTGTAGGACAAATTACATAACTGGAACAAATGAGGCATTCACAGTAGATATCTCCAATACAGAGTACTTAACATTTATGTGTACAAAGGCAGAGAAAAGGAAACGTGAAGGGAAGGAAAGTTAAAGTAGAATGAAAGGAGGGTGGAAAAGATGAAAAAGGAGGGGACTTGAGGGAGATTTTAAGGGTGTAGAGTAACATAGTATATAGCATGGAAGAAAAACGAGAGCCTATTGGGAGAGGAATAGCACTTGCAGGAGTCTTCATGAATGAAATTTTTTAAGATGGTTGTGGAAAGCTTGGAAGGAAGATTGTGGTCATATCTTTAGCAATTAAAAAAAAAAACAATTTCACTATAACACATTTTCTGCTTTAACTTTGAATGACTTAACTTTAAAGTTCTAAGCTTGTCCCCACTTCCATATCAAATTAAGATATTTTTTTACATTAAAACAAAAACTGTAGTAAGAGCATCTTTTCTGACAAAGGCATACTGTATAAAACTACTAGTGATTATGTCATCTTAACAGATTTTCATTGCGTAAAAAAAAATCATCTGGAGAATGCATCAGATTACACATCCTAAATGCATTCTCACCTAATACGATTACCTTGGGCTTTTGATCTAGGCTCAAGTATGACCATGGCAGAAATAGCTTGTGACTGCTGACAGCCAGTTGATTCAGTGAGCAGATGCAGAGGAAGATTATGAGATACAGTACGGCTTAATGAGTCCTACTTTCCAGGTAACAAGGGCAGTATTTTGACAAATTATGCAACAATAACGTGCAATGACCACTGTGTTCTGGATTGTAACTCAAGTAGAAAAAAAATCTTTTTTTAGAATTTTATTTCAGTTGTTGACATGTCTGTGCACACACTAATTTTGACATTCTTATATGGGAAGGAAGTGATAAAAATGTTAGAAGAAGAAGCAGGACAAATGAGTAGGTTGAATAAAGATATGGGATTGCTAACCTGCATGTCTCTGTGATGTCTGCATGAAAGTAAACACTGTATGTTACAGAAATTAAATTCTGGGATAGGGAAGGTTGGAAACTGATGTCCTCTGTTTTAAACCACAAAATATTGATGATTACATTATTTATGCTTTTATACAAATGACATTAAACAGTAAGAAGCGTGGGTTTCAGGCAACAGTTTCAAGTAATACACTGAACAAAAATAAAACTTTAGTATAATAAACTGAACATTTTTACTTTACAAAAAAATGGAATCATTCAATAACTAAAATGGTTTATAGTGTGTCTTCAAAATGATTTTCTAGGGATGTTGTTGCAGCAAATTAATGATAGTTGCCTAAAGGTTAAGTAGTGAGTAAAGCTTATGTCAAACTAAATTAAATGGAACTGCAGTTTGTTAAAAACATTCTCTGTATGGCATTATATTTACTTCCCATTTAATACTTTTACAGGAAGATTTGGGGGCTTTATTTTCAACACTCTGCAAAATCTCCAGGTTGGAAAGTGTACTGGATCTGAGAGATGTAAAAGGGAATCATACAGGTATGATGAAAAAATGACCCTAACTGTGATCCAGCTTTTGTCCTTTTCACTGCCAGTGGGAGGATTGTAGATGTAGGCAGTTTCGTATTCTTGTTTAGCCTGCATGTCACTAAAATTGTTTTGTTTGTCTCAGGCATTCTTAGATTATTTTACCATTCTTTAATCTGCCACTTTACTTAATAATGCTACTGTATGCATTTATGAAATACTGATGTGAAAAATATATATTGCATTACCTCTTATTTGCCTTATGCCCAATTTCAGGTGTCCCTTTAATGTGTACTTAAAGACATGCTTCCTCCAGAGTTGCAAAATAAAATATTGCTCAAATACTGAATTTTTAACTCTCCCTTAGAAAATTGTACTGTACCAAAATGTGGGTGTCTGGAAACAAACCTCCTTTTAACTGCAAGGAGTTATACTTGGCATGAGTCTTGCACAGTGTTTATTGTATTAGTATTACAACAGATCTGAAGTACGCCCTTCCCTACCACCAGTGAAACAATCAGACTGACAGAAGTATCCTGTGACTCACATGTGCTTTGCAATGGTAACTGTATTTTTGTCTGTTATAGCTGAAAAGTGAACTACTGTAGTACATTTGGTTCATGCAAACTAGTAGGGAGAAACTCATTTTTATGTACTTTTGTGAAATGACTGTGCTGCTTTATAGCCATGACTTGGGCCAGTAACTCATTTATGAAATAACCTAATGCACTATGAAATAAGTACGGGACAAACATAGATAATGCTTATGATATTTGGGAAAATATGTGGTCAAGCAGCATGTGTAAAGTGGGAAAAATAGTTCGCACCTAGTTCTAACATGCTATAAAAATGTTTCTCTTTTGTTTTGTTTTTTTTTTATTTTTTTTTCAGAAAACTCAGCAGTGTTTTTCTAAAGTTTATATAAAAGTGATCGCTGTGTGTCCATGCATGTGCACTTGCATGCACAGATTTATAAAATGTTCTCAGTCTGTCTAGCTAACAGGGATAGGCCATAAAAGATGTACAATACACACTTAAAAAGAAGCCTCTCTTCCAAATCTGAATGTATAATAAAAAGTCATGACAGCTCATGAGTTCAGTAAGACATACCGGGTTGTGCATGGGACAACTTTTCTGCACACTTAGTCTTCTAAGGCACTTGACCTTTGAATCCATACTTCATAGTAACCTATGTGTGTAGTAATATCTTTTCAGTGCACACCAAGCAGCATGTATTATTTTTATGTATGCATGTATTTACAAAATAAGTCACTTGCCGCAGCAGCTATTGATGGTTATTGGCAGTAGCTGCAGGGATGTTTTTGCAGGTGGTCCTGTTTGTGCAACTTATTTCTAGCTTCCATTTACTGTCCACTGCTTCTAATTAAAAATTGTTTGTCTACTGTATTGCTGAGATTACTGTTATCATGACTTTAGTGAGGTGTCTTAACTGCTTGTCTAGACTTGTGGCATTTCTGTATCTGAAGACTATGCAATCTTTCAGTGTTTCACAAATGCAGAGAACTTATGCTTGTCTTTCTGCAGTCCTTCTGTGGTACTTTGTTTCTTTTGCAGTTTGTGAAATGATGGGTCCTCTTTGCGAATTTAGTCTGTGGTCATTATTTATTTATTCATTCTGCATATTTGGATCTTTAGCTGTGGGTCACATTTCAGAAGTGTCATGGAAAACATGCCATCAGAATAATAAAATAAATCTGCCTGGTTACATTCTGCTGGGGGAAAAGACTGAATACATTCATATAAATAAAGAGTTTTCCTTTTCTGTACTTTTCTTTTTGAGCTGTCTTATTTTTTACTCTACTAATGTCGTCTTGTTCAAGTGTTTTATCTGTTCAGTGGCAACTAGTGACTTCCAAGCAAGCTACTGAATGGGTGAGGCCAACTAGAGTAGGTGGGGCTGTATTGCAGTACACCAGTGATTTTTCAACTGTTATCAAACAGCTGAGGCCAGTTGTGTTCATCAGTACCCATTCATTGTAGCCATGTGATTGCAATCAGACTTCCAAGGTGTATACAGTCAATGAAGTAAAAAAATGAGGGTAACGTGTTTCTGCTTGTTTTACTCAAACACACATTATCCCTGTTAAGCCAGGACAAAGTTTATTTAAATGATCCATTTGCAGCTTGAGTCGGTCACTATCTCGGTACCAGTTTAATTATAGCACTTTATTGACTGTCTACACCTCAGACATACAATTACTATCAAATAAAAAAATAATAGTCACAGTAATGTATTTCTGCTTGTTTTATTCAAAATAGATCTGCCAAATCAACTCAGTGACTCATTAATGAACTGCTCAATGACAATTAACAGCAATCACATGACAGCAGGGGATATTCATTCTCATCCATAGCCTTTCTTCGTGCCCACCAATTATGTACACTTTACAGAATTTGTACACTTGTAAAGTCTGTGACCAAATGTAAACATGCATAAATAATGGTCAAATAAATGTATTTCAATTCTTTGCTGACAGACTCATACAGTGCAACCCATCTGCATCTTATGCACACACAGATGCACCTACAGCCTATAGTTACAGAAAGTTTATTGACTGCATATACTTAAAATGCCTGTGATCAAATTAATGATTAAAATATAGATAATGGCCACAGGAATGTATTTTAGATATTGTGCTGTCAGAAAAATGCAGTGCAACCTTTTTCAATGCCCTCTACACACACATCAGTTAAAGTTACTTTATTGATTCTGTATACCTCAGATATCTGGTTGTGGTCTAACTGAATAAACACTTACATATTGCCCCATTAATGTATTTCAGTTCATTGTTGTCAGGCATATAAATTACAACTCACTGCAGCCTCCTGCATTCAGCTAATATACCTACTTGTTATAGCCAGTTTACTGACTATGCATATCTGACATCTTATGATAAAAGTTAATAAATCATAAACCATGTTCAGAGTAATGTATTCCAGCTCATTACTGTCAGACACAAATGTAGCCCATTAAAACCCATTTGCACAAACAGACCCACATGCAAGCTATATTAACTGTGTCAAAAATAGTCGCGGTCACTCATGCACATATGTGTGCATGCACACATGCAAGCAAACACACACAAACTGTATCAAAAAACATACTTTCCTACAGGTTGACTGGCAGTATTTATTTATTTATTTATTTATTTATCATTTGTTGACCGGGAAAGTCCGACTAGGTTCCACAGAGCCTGTTTTCAGCGGAGGCCCGGGGAGAAAATGCTCCAGATGCATGTCTTTGGAATGTGGGAGGAAACCGGAGTACCCGGAGGAAACCCACGTGAACACAGGGAGAATATGCAAATTCCACACAGAAGGCACCCCAGCCGAGAATCGAACCAGTGAACCTCTTGCTGTGAGGCGACAGCGTTAACCGCTGCACCACTGCGCCACCCAGTAGCAACTCAATATAGCATTGACAATTTGGCATTTATTTATTTATTTTTTCAACTTAAATAAAGGATTTTTCCCCATGGTTACAAGTGTTTGAGTCCCATTTCCTGTCTGCAAGTACTTTCACTTATGATTTAGCCTGCCTCAGACACTAGTCCCCTCATGCAGCCCAAGCCCATGTAAAAGGCTGCTTTATCTAGCAGTCCACACTGAAAACAGAAATGCAATTTCTAGCCCCCCACTATAATAGGATGACATGTACTAAGGCATTCTCTCTTTATTTTGTGTGGGATAATACTCATAAATGCTGGGCTCTTTTAAAAATAGTCATCCAAAGTCATATGACTTTTTTTCTTTATAGAACTCGGAGTTCCACACATACACTATGTATGGACAGAATTCTGAGTCCTGAAACAGGAAAATGAACTATTTTTAAAGAAAAAAATCATCTATACTTTTTATTTGTGAGGGCTGTGTCCTAACAGCCCAGTTTGCATCTATAACTAAAAACTATGTAGCCTGGCTTTGACCTGTGTTTAGCTCTTGTCTCTTATGTTCTTATGTTCTTTGACAATTATTTGAAGCATATTACAATTATGTTTCTACTGTCTTCTTAACATATAGTTACATTTTCCACTCCCATATTTACATTTTTATATTGTAAATCTGAATATGTTATATGTACACAGTAAACTTCCAAATGTTTTAATTTCCATTGAAGTATGAACTTACTACATCAAAGTTGTCCATAACCATATTCCACTCAACTAATTTCTACATTATTATAAGTGAATAACATAGTAGTAATGGTGGTAACCACTCTAAGAAAATTCTTTAATACAAAAAAATAATTACACTATTTCACAGAATACTGCTAGCTGTTCAGCAATGTAGGACTCTTAAAAATCAGAAATGCTTATGTCTTACAACCACTGTAAGAGTCTTATGCTGTTACTTAATTCTGTTCATCATGCTCATTAAAGGTATGGATGTCTGACTCATTTAGAACTCTGTCCATATGGGGTAAGCCTCGCTAATTATTAAAAAGATAAAGTATTACTTTTTGAAGTTTCTTGTTGAATGGTGTAGCTGTCCAGTAAATGCGAAATGGAGTTACATGGAGCAAAATTTTAACTTGTAAATCCAGATGCACAGTCCTCCTAAAATATACCACATTCATATGTTTTGCAAAATAGTTTTATTTCCTGCAAACAATAATCTTTTCTCTGGCTGAGGTTTGTGTAGTAAATATGTACTTTTTCCAAAGTATAGCATTGTTTGGTATTTAGATTACAGACTGTGCAATCATTATTATATATTTGGAAAAGTATTCATTAGATAGTCGTTATTATGTATTTTGAAAATTATTGTTAAGCTTACATGTATATATGAGATTTTTCACTACTGTCTTGTGGCTTTCATCATGGTTGCAAGAGGTCTATGGATAGGGTTACTATCTGTCCCTCTTTATGCAAGACAGAACCTATTTCAGCAGTTTTGTTGTGCAAAAAAACATGAAAAATGACAACTGTCATGGGATTTTAGGACAAATATGTTTTCTTTATCAGTTTCAGAAAATAATTACTTAGTATTTGAAACACCTAAACATTTTATGAACCAGGCTAAACAACTCAAGTTATACAAAAATTAAATTTTTTTAGGCAAAAAATGAAGCTCAGTCCTTTACATTTGTTGTAGGCGTAGTTTGACCCGCAAAGTCTCGTGTCATAATAAAAACTGTCACAGTATGGGCATTTAAAAAGGTGCCATCCTCTGGTCTAACCCACTTACCCAGTTAGTAAACATTAGTTAAAATACAAAACAATTTACAAAGAGTCTAAGTAATGTTAAGGGTTTCTTACAAGAAATTTTTGTTAATAAAAGCCTTTTTTCTGTAGTACTACAAAACAGTGTTTTTACATGTGAGCAGAATCAGGTTCTGCTATGGGTTATCAAATAACCCTAATCAGAGCCACAGATAGATGAAAGGAAATGGTCAAAACTTCAATCAGAATAAATAATATAAAAAAATACAAGTTTTTTTTTTTTTTTTTTTTTTTGTAGAGGGAGGTAAGTCCCTGAAGCCCCCCATGTGAGAAGCTCCATACCTCATATCCCCTTATATAACAATTTTCCTTCCATGGTCATGGTTCTGCAGCCACAAAGGAAAACAAAAAGCCAAAAGCTATATGAGTCACTGATTCTGCACTAATAACAGCCATACCAGCAGTTATTCTCTATAGGGCACAGTGATGGGGAGGTTGCAGAACAGCAAAGTATACTCTGAGTTGAGTTGTCATTCAGTGCACACTTGACTAAGGATAGGGAAACTGCAAAATCAGGGAATCTGACTACATTGACAAGCTGCTACGAGTCAGTTCAGAAAAAATAGTTACAAAAAATCCACAGCTAGTAGCTCGTCACTTAGTCGATCCAGATGCCATGGAGCTGCAGTTGAAGACAAGAACAGGCATTAAATTAAATGCCAGGCACAACACAGCCCTCCCATATACATGGGAGGTGTGCTGCGGCACTGTGTCCCAGTGTGGAACACCTAGCAATATGTCCATGACATTTGAAAAAAGGCAATAATTCACAGAAGATGGTTCCATTCTGACATATCTCTTTCTTCAAACAAGACTGAAGTTGATATACCTTCTAACTTGATGACTTGCTGTACCAGCACTCCTGTGTATATGGGGAGGATGTATCATGTCCATCATTCAGCATGTCATTTTAATTCTTGTTTCGGTCGTCAGTGGTAACTTCAAGGTATATGGATTAGCATTAAGATGAAGCATCGGTGGTGCAGTGGTTATCATTGTCACCTCACAGCAAGAGATTCTCCTGTTCAATTCTCAGCTGGAGCGCCTTGTGTGTGGAGTCTGCATGTCCTCCCTGCAGTCGAGTGATGTTAAAGACATGCAGGTAGGTGCGAGCATGAATGGGCATGCCTTTGTTGAAGGTTGGGCATCAGGCTGGCAACTCTGCACCATAAAAATCCACTGCCAATCATGAGTGGACCAGAGTTCCGCTGTGGCGACCCCTATCCGGGAAAAGCCGAAAGTCTCTTTATTAAGATGAGTCACTGGCTGAAGCTGTTCAATATTTTTTTTTTTTTTTACCATGCTGGCTATATTCCATGAGTCCATGTTTAGCTCTTCACTATCCAAAGAAAACTTCACTGTCCAATGCAGTTAACCTTATTTTAGATTAACGTTTTTCTCCATATAATATTAACTAGATATTTAAAGCACAGAGACCTTTCATTTTTTTCATTCCACCTGTTTCTCTTTATCTGATCATGAATGTCACACCATTTTTCCTATTCAGATCTCACATGGTCCCGGAAAACAATTAGTTTCATCCTATGTGACATAGGCTGGCCAGCAAAGATCCTGTATTTCTCACTTTTGGTGACCATCCAGAATTTTACATCATGAGACAGCATAATGCTGATGTAAGCAGGATTTCCACAACAACTAACTGCCTGGAAAACATTTTCAAGGTTTTTTGACTAGGTTTCATTTAAATGTATTTTGTTAGACAAAAATACAGTATTCTCTTTGCATAAGTCTATAAATGCAGCCATATTAAAGCAGGTCTTCACAGTTTGCATACAGTTTCAGTGAATGCACTTTCAATCACTGAAAATAACCTTCCATCAAGAATACTGATAAGAACAGAATGTGCAGTACATTGAGTACAAACACAGTTTGTTTGTAAGATACAAAGCTTGGGAACCAAGGTTAAAGAGGCACGTAGAAAATTACAGGATTTTGTTATTATTAGGAGATACTTCAGACACAGCTAGTTAAGTTAAGCCGTATGGACTGATATGCAGAAAGTCATTGCGTTGCAGTTCTCAGAAATCTGGAACCAGACACTCAAGAGTGAGTTCAGAAGTCAAGTCAAATAACCAAGATTCCAGAATATTCCCGTATATTAATGATATTATTTAGGAGGATAGGAATATGAGTGCAGAAGCTAAGGACATAATTATTAGATTATGAGTATAGAAATTACGGACATAATTATCAGCACTGTTACATTCTGAATGCAGAATTTACGGAGAGTATAATGAGTGTAGAAGCTAAAGACATTAAGATTTCATTTGAATATTGTTGAACTGAACTACAGTGTATGTGGACGTTTATTTTGAAGGAAGCAAGACGATTTGTACATAAAGGACAGACTGCCATCTGTTCAGCACAATTCTGGGTAATTAACATATGTAGACATTCATTACAGTCTCTTTCAGTAATTTCCAGTTTATTCCAGTATTCTGCAATCATATTAGTTCTTACAATGACGGGCCACCATTGATGGGGATAGTTAAGGTAAGTCCCAAAACCCTATATCATCCTTGCAAGTCTAATAGCTGTCAGACTATGTGTGTTTTATAGAGCAGTACTGCTATTTAAGAACATTACTTCAGTAAATCTACAGTAACATCTCAAAGAACTTCAGAATCTCCAAGATATCCAGTTTACAGCAGTGTATCAGAGAACATCATCATCTCCAAAACAGACGACAGATTAAGTTTCCAGTGTGACATCACAGATCCAAGAAAATCCTTACAAAGGAAATTTGAAAAAGCTGCAAGACTCCAGTTCACCTTCTTAAAGCAACTTCAAGTTTCCTTATGTGAGCATTCATTTTTATTACAATGCATTTTCTAGATAAGTCCGACAGTACAGCTCAAAAAAGACTACTACTACAATAAAAGCACCAGTAAATGTGTGGTTTAAAGTTAAAAACTGGATAAAACTCTCTAAAAGACTGTGTTCCAGAAATGTTCATTTAAATTTAAACACAATTTCGGAATGTTACCTCTTTCAAGATACAAAAGTGTTAAATCATAGAAGTAGGCCGTAATAAGTAGGGCAGTGGATTCACAGAATGAGTCAGCTTCTGTCAGTATGGTTGCAGACTTAAGTAAAACAAATTCTTGTTTACAGTCTTCAGAAATCAGTGTAAATACTACAGCACATGTAATTCAAAATACAGAGTTAAATTGCAGTATTGAAGATACAGATATAAACCGTCAGTGTATGTAACAAGCAGATTTCTAGACCAAACACAAATCAAACATTTGCAATGTCTCAAGTTCACATTATTTCAAATATAGATTTTCAGAATGTAATAAATCCTAGGTTATTGTTTTCAGAAGCCAGTGCAAATATTGCACTGAGAAGGGATAGGAGGGATCAGAGTACAGATTTTGATCAGCTTGATAAAGTAAACACCAGCATAAATACTATACTGTACAGACTTCAAGGCAAAGTAAAGAAGAAATACATACCATAGCTCAAGTCAGTGTGTTGTTGCTAGTTCAACAATAAATAAATAAATAAAGGAATTTCAGTTTATCTATAAAAGGGTGTGGCAGTCCAGCACCAAACCACTTTATTTATCTGTCATTGTTTACGTTGACAGGAATGACAATATTTCATTGTTTACAGAAAATAAATTATGGAGTAAGGTACTGATTAATACAGACACATCTATTTCAGTTACAAATAGACCTCAACTAAAATACATGAGTGCAGTTATGTCAGAATTTGAAGGGTCAAAAGTTACATAAGTGAGCGGTTATGAGTGTAACAGTCCTTTACTAGGTATGGTAATGTCATCAAAGTTACATGTTATTTTTGACTTCAGTAATTAGATTTTTATGGAAAAATAAAAATGCTACTGAATGTGCAGTAGTGTACATAGATGACATTTGTAAGAAGTATTCTGTTTTAAAAAAGAAACAGACTACCGGAGTTTGTTAAATCTGGAGATTTACTATGCTTTTTTACAGTAAGTATAGTAAATTGGCATAAAAAAAATCACAAACAGAAAATGTGGGCATTTCTCTTCATCTGATGTGAGGATGACATCACAAAATGTGAGGAAAGTGGACAGAAGAGAGGAGAAGATGGGCATGTTTTGAGGGGGTGCTAGGTATGTGGCCTTGCTCCACTTTTCACCACAACAAAAGGTGGCAACCCTAACAGAATTTGAACAATTGGTTACAACAATAGCATGCAAATTCATGGGTTAAAGATAAAATAAATTCCAGTTCAGCTGCCACAGCTAAAGTGCAGGCAGTCACATTATTATGTTTTCAGAAACAGTATCTTTGTCTCAGAAAGAAAAAGACAAAGAAACTTCCAAGATGGCTGTAGATTGAGTTATAGTTTAATTCCAGCTCTCCCAGCATGTAAACAGAAAATCAGAAGAGAGAGCCAGTAAACTCATATTTCTGGGTAAATTTCAGTAGCTGGCTAATAAGTGCACTGCCTGGATGCCAGCAAAAAAGAAATCCAAAGAACCTGAAAAAAATCAGTCACAAAAAGTGAGGGGGGACTCACTGAGAAGAATTCTACAGCTGTTCAGCAAAAAGCAGTGCATGCTCCAGTTTTGGTGCAAGATATGACTTTCAGTAATCTAGAGGAAAAATAATAATGTACCAGAGAAGCTGGAAAGAACAGACTGCATTCATTTTATTAAATCACAAATAAGCAACTGGATTGGTATTCCACAGCAGGAGTTGTTAATTGAAAGGGCACATTGTGTGTAGGTTCCAACCTGGCCACGAGAAAGCAACCTAGACCTTTAATAGTAAAGATGCAATCCTACCAGCAGAAGGAGTTGATTCTGACAAAACTGTGGCAGAAGGACAAAGTGATAAAATTGAGAGATAGTAGAGTGTTTGTGGAAAATGATTACTCACTGTTCAGTATGCAGAAGAGGAGCAAATTTATTCCACTAGTCAGGGTACATCAAGAAACAGGCTTGATATCCAAACTGCTGTACCTAGCTATCTTCATAATATTCCTTCCTGATGGGACAAGATCATTTATTGATGCAGAACATGCTAAGGAGGAAATACAAAAGTTTGTCCAACAAAAAATGAGCTGTGAAACAGAATGAGAGTCTGCTTTTTATTCTTTTGGTAATAAAGACCACAGAGAGAGACAGTGCAGTGAAGCCTTTCCCAATGTTTCAACAGAAAATACTTGAGAGACAGAAAAACACAAGAGTTGACTGGAAGAACTGAGAGTATGTTAGCAATGAAGCAAGAACTAGATTTGGGAGATGGAGATAAACAGGAATAAAAACAGCAGCTCAGAAATTGATAAATAAATGTACAATTGCAAAGTATTAACTATATTTGTGAAACACGACAGAACAAGAAAACCTGGAAATACAGGACTTTTTTTTACTTTGTTAAATTTGTGGGTACTCTAAATCATATGCCCTACTTCATATCATTAACATTTGAAAGAACACTTAGGAGAGGGGAAGAGGAGGGAGAGAGTTAAGTGTGAGTAAGAAACAAATTGTTCTTAACAGTAGTATTTTTATAGTGCATGATATAATCTGCATGCTATAAAGTAACGTCTTTGTGGTTATTTTCAAGTGTAATGGGGATACTAAAGTAAACAGGTGTCCCTTTCCTCTTCTTTTCTCTTTCACTTTGTTCAGTTTTAAGAAATGTAGTCACTGCACTATAAAAAAGAAGAAAAAGTCTGACCAAAAGAGCATTATACAAGAAAAATTGATGTGCTTCTTCTCATTCTTGCATAGGGGAATGACTGGATTAAAGTATTTGCCTTGATCTAGTAGTACGTTTTAAGATAAAGTAAATAAAAAAGAATATTGGCCATAATAAAGCTTTCCTCTAGCAAATAAATAAATGGTTGTAGAAGCAACTCTGTATCTGGTTCTCATGCCTCCATGGATACAATCTGATAATGAGCAATAAAAACAGAATACTTCTTTCTTTTAATGACTTTCTTTCAATGTGTAGGAGATAATGTTTTCTGAAAGCATTCAAGTGTTTTTCCAATCTGGGAGAGCAATAAAGATAAGACAAAAGTAGACATCACTGAGTAGAAGCAGAGGCAGTACCATGCTTCTTAACATGGATAACCTTCCTTTTAGGTTAACCCAAGTTTGTGAGTGTGGTGGTCAGTATGGAACAATTGTTCTTATTAGGAGGACAAAACTACAATATTTGAAGATGTACATAGTTTTGTATGTTAGTATTAACTGAACATGTTTTAGGGGTGTATTATTTTTTGTTTGAGAGATTTCAATAAAACAGAAAGTTTTGAAAGATTTGACATAGGCTGAAATGGATATGACAAAAAAAAAAAAAAAAAAAAAACAACTGTATAAAAGATCAGCCTGTCAAACATTACTGTATGCATGTAACACATAAGCTGGAAGTAGATCCCTCCTGCCATCCACAACTCCTTTTTCCAATTTTTGCACATAACATTTAAACATAATGACACTTTATATATTATCTTTAAATGTTAATGGGCTCACAGATATATACAAAAAAAGAGTAGTGAACTATATTAAAAATGTAGACTGCAAATAACTATGCTACCGAAGACAGGTTTGGAAAGAATCGCACATGTGAATTTGATAAAGAAAAGTTTTCAGGATGGTTTTTCAGCGGAATATCTGGGACAAAGGAAAACAGTACTCATATTAATTGCAAGAGGAGCTCCAATAGTGATAGAAGAGGATAAAAAAAGATAATAATGGTAGATTTGCAGTACTAACAGACTACTGGCAAGGGAGGAAGATTATACTGGCATGTAATTATATTTATCTACAACTGCTATAAGGGAGCTCAAGAAAATTTTATGAAATAATCAGCTTTCAGCAGGGAATATTACTTAAAGTTGGGGATTGGAATTTGATTTGCAACAGTGAATATGTGTGTGGGTGGCTGAGAAAGGAAAATATAACACAGCATCCATGGGACTAGACAACATCCCAGGCTGCATACTGAATGAACTACTAAACAAACTGACACCCCACCTAAGTACCATGTTCAGTCATAGCCTCATGTCAGGCTATGTACCTACTGAATGGCACACAGCAATGGTTAACCCACTCAAGAAAGGGGGTGCCACCACAGACCCTGGAAACTACCACCCCATTAGCCTGATGACCCTGGTCTCCAAGGCCATGGAATGTATCCTCTTGGAGCTTATAAACAAAGACATAGGTAACCTCCAAACCTTGGACCCCACTCAGTTTGGGTTTGTAAAATGTAGATCAGGTCTACTAAACCTGATTGACTTCTTTGAAGCAGTCACTAGAGCCGTAGACAAGGGCAAAGTAGTGCACACAGCCTATCTTGACCTCGCTAAGGCTTTTGATACCACCCCCCACTCTGAAATTATAGATAAACTCACTAAACTGAGCATAAATCCCTGTGTCACAAGATGGGTGGCCAACTGGCTCACTGACAGAACCCACACAGTAAAAATAACCAACTCCAAGTCCAACTTCAGACCAGTGATAAGTGGAGTACCACAGGGTTCGGTCCTGGGTCCTCTTCTGTTCAGCATCTACTTCTCTAAAGTGCAGGCCAACACAGAAGGTCTTTGGCTAACAAAGTTTGCAGATGACTGCAAACTGGGAGCCATAATACAATCACCTAATGATGTAAACATTCTACAAAAGGGCCTCACAGAGACAGATGTTTGGTGTCAAAGTCATGGCCTCAAGCTCAATGCCAAGAAGTGCATTGTCATCTCCTTTGGGAAAAACTCGGTACCCATGAACTACCACATAGGTGGTAGCTCACTAAACACTGAAACTGTGATGAGACATCGGGACACAGGTGAAAAGTAGTCTCTCCTTTGATAACCACATCACCACAGTAGTCAGGGAATCCTTCTACATGGCATACCTCATCACAAAAGGGTTCTCCTCTAGAAAAAAAGGAGGACATTGTTCCTCTCTACTCATCCCTCATCAGACCCATTATAGAGTACAATGCCCCATTTGGCATGTATCTCACAAGACACCTACAGCAATTGGAAAGGCCACAGAAATACCTCACTAAGAGGATTACTGGCCTCAAACAGATGCCATACGCAGACCGTCTCAAAAAAACTCCAGCTCTACTCCATCACATATCACCTACTCAGAGGCGATCTCTGTCTAACATACAAAGCTATGTCAAACCTAGAGCTGTTGGACATGCTACACTTAAAGAAATCCCAATCTCTCCAAACCACATGCTCCAGGGACCTAAACATTGTCACCACAATAAACAGAACATGCTGGAGGGATAGATTCCTGTCCCAGAGACTTCCCATACTCTGGAATAAACCTACCCATTCATGTCAAACAAAGCTCCTCATTGGCCCTTTTTAAGAAAAACCTTGACAACTGGATGGGGAATAGAAAATTCGCCCCGGGGATAACTTCTGCTGCACTGCTTGACAGGGGCACATGAAAATAATTTTCTTGGGTGGCGAAAGCCAGGGAACCTTTTTGGCTAGGCTTATATAGGCCCCAGGGCCGATAGCCTAGTACCTACCTATGAAGCTATGAACCTATAACAAAGAAGGATAGATTTTTGAAGAAATTTATGAAAATATTTAGAATGGAAGATGTGAATTCAGTAGTAGGAGTTCAGAGTGAATATACATATATTCCCCAAGATACAAAAACGGGGCTAGGCCTGACAGAATTTATATTTCACAGGAACATGTGCATTTAATTGAACGTTTTGATACACATCCAATACCTATTTCAGATCATGCGCCAATAATAACCAAAATAAAAAAGCAGAGTAATGAAATAAAAATGAGACACTGGCACTGTCCCATCTATCTGTTGAAAAGAGAGGAATTGAAGGAATGGGTAGTAGAAATTATTCAGGAGTTATTAGAGAAGATAGAAATGTCATCTGAAAATGTAACTAGGGAGTGGGATAAAACTGAAGAGGGGGTTAAAAATAAGGTGGAAATAAAATAAAGAGAAATATAGTTAAGAAGTAACAAGAATTATTTAGAGGAACTGACAAATGTTAAAGTATTGTAGAATAGGGGGAATCTCACATAACAAGAAAAGGAGTTATTGCAGAATGCTAAACAGAATATAAGGGATTACCTCAGTAATATGCATGACTTTGGAAAGATTGCTGAGCACCAAAACCAGCAGAGCACAAAAATGTTTAGCACAACGACTCAGGCAAAAGAAAGTAGAAAGAGTTGTTGCCAAGCTTAGGGAGCCTATAACAAGGAAGATAAAAAGAGTTCCTATAGAAGTACTAGAAATATTTTGGAAATTTTATAAAAGTCTGTATAAAACAGAGAAATATGTAAATCAAGAAAAGGTACAAATTGAAATGTTTATGGAAGAATTTAATATGCCAAGGTTAGAGGTAAATGAAGCTCAATTACTAACAGGATAGGAGGATATGAGATAAAAATGGAGATGTATAATTAATTGACAAGAAAGTCCCCAGGAATAGATGGTATTCCTGTGGAAGTTTGGAAGTGTGTGTGGGGGGGGGGGGGGCAGATTATTATTATTATTATTGACATTTGTTGACCGGGAAAGTCCACTGGGCCAAGGACCCATTTTCAGTGGTGGCCCGGGGAGAAAAGCTCCTAAAAGTTACATACATTTTTATATAACATCATCTTTATATGGTATAGGCAAGATACAGATGTTAAATATTACAAGTGAAGTAGTGATACAGTCCATTTGATCCAATATGCTAGTCCTTAAGTAATTCAGTTTACACAGTCACATAAGAAAAGTAAAAATTATGAAAGTTAATTATACAGTTCAAAAGGCTAGTAGTAGGAGAAAATCTTGAGAAGAAGAAAATATAAAGAATAGCTGGCTTGAAGTTTATATAATACTTGCTAGGCACTGTAGACTAAAGAACATATTTAAGGTGGTTTAATCAAGTGATTACAGGAACAGATATAGTTATTAAGATAGTGATCTTTCAATGTTGATTTCAACGTTTTTATAGAGTCTAGTTGGGTAAAAGAGGGAGGGAGAGCATTCCATAGTTTGGCAATGGCATGGAAATAAAGGTATTGTCCAGATCTTTTGTTGAATTTAGTTATGGTTAGGAGTTGCTTATTAGAAGACCTAAGATTCTGAGTTGGGGTCTGTGTTTATATCATAGTTTGAAGAGGAGGGCAGTAATTTGGGTTGTATATCAATTTGTGGGTAAGAGTTAGTTGGGTATAATATAGGTAATGAGGGAATTCAAACCACTTTAAAGTTTTAATGGCCTGGCAGTGCAATGATGTGTGCAAGTTGGTATATTGGAGACAAACATTGGTATTTTGTAGTAGTATGATTGTAATTTATTCATGAGAGATGTGTGTAGGTTAGTGAAAATGGGGCTACCATAGAGGAGGGAATGGACAGCCAATTTTAACTTGGTGGACATGTCCAAATAGAGTTTATGCCTATAGAGCTTACCTAGTTTAAAATGCTATATTTCAGTGCACTGAGTATATGATTCTCAGAGTTTAAAATCAATTATAATGCCAAGTAGTTTTGATGTTTTTACAATTTCAATTTCAGTATTGTTTTGTGAGAATATTTTAAAGTCTAGAGTTAGAGGTTTCGATGAGAATAATAAGAGTTTTGATTTTTTTCGGATTAAATAGCAGTTCATAGGTTCATAGGTTCATACTAGGCTATCTGCCCAAGGGCATTTATAAGCCTAGCCCATAGTTATGTGGCTTTCGCCACCCCTTTAGTTTGAATAAAAACTATGCCTATCATTTTGCTGTGCCTCTGTCAAGCAGTGACACTGAAGTAATCCCTGGGGTATATCTGCAATCTCCCATCCATTGGTCAAGATTCCTCTTGAACAAGGCCAGAGAGGTGCTCTGCCTCACATGTACCGGGATTTTGTTCCACAGCATAGGGAGTCTCTGGGTGATGAATCTGTCCCTCCAGCACGTTCTATTTATAACCGTGTCAAGGTTTAAGTCTCCGCCTTGTGGTTCTGAGGGATCTAGATTTTTGAGGTGAAGCCTATTCATCAAATCTGGGTTTGACATGGCCTTATATGTCAGGCACAGGTCACCTCTGAGCAAGCGGTATGAGACTGAATAGAGCTGGAGTTCTTTCAGTTGGGCAGCATAAGACATATTTTTGAGACCCTTTATCCTTTTGGTGAGGAACTTTTGGGGCCTTTCAAGCTGCAGCAGGTGTCTGGTCAGATACATTCGAACGGGGCATTGTACTCAATCATAGGTCTAATGAGTGATGAGTACAGGGGACGATGACCTCCCTTGATCTAGATGTGAATCCCTTCATGATCAGGTGGGCGATATAGAAGGTTTTCCTAACTACTTTAGCAACATGAGTGTCAAACGAAGGCTACTGTCAACCTGGGTCCCCAGATCCCTGATGACTTTTTCTGTGCTCAGTGGATTGCCATCTATATGGTAGCTAGGGGTAACCTTGTTTTTCCCGAAGGGTATGACTATGCATTTTTGGCGTTTAACTTCAGGCCATGGCTCTGGCACCAGTTATCCATTTCTGTGAGGCCCTTCTGGAGGATATCTGTGTCAGATGTGTTTTCGACTATGGCGCCCAGTTTGCAGTCATCTGCAAACTATGTCAGCCATAACCCTCCTGTGTTTGCTTGTACTTCAGAAAAGTAGATGCCGAACAAGAGTGGACCCAGGACTGAGCCCTGTGGGACACCACTTGTGACAGGCTTTGAGTCTGACATGGCTCCAGCAACTCTGACCCTGTGGGTTCTGTCACTTAGCCAGTTTGCAACCCATCTTGTGATGTATGGGTTTACATTCAAGCTGATGAGTTTTTCGATGATACCTGAGTGGGGAATTGTGTCGAAGGCCTTTGCCAGGTCGAGGTAGGCTGTATGGAGAGCCTCATTTAGCCAGGATGTACAGACCCTGGGAATTATCGCCCCCCACTAGCCTGATGAGTCTGATATATAAAGCTATGGACCACATCATCATGGACCTGATTAACAAAGATATAGGAAATCTCCAAACTCTAGACCCCATGCAATTTGGCTTTGTGAAAGGGAAATCATGCCTGCTCAACCTGGCTGACTTCTTTGAGTCAGTCACCAGGGCTGTGGATGAAGGTAAGGCAGTACATACAGCATACCTCGATTTGACCAAGGCCTTTGATACCATTCCTCACTTGGGAATTATTGATAAACTCACCAAACTAGGTATCAACCCCTATATCACTAAGTGGGTTGCAAACTGGCTCACAGATCGAACACACAGTGTGAAAGTAGTAGACTCCAAGTCAGACTGCCGACCGGTCATGAGTGGAGTCCCACAGGGATCGGTCCTGGGTCCTTTCTTGTTCAGCATCTACTTCTCAGAAGTCCAGGCCAAAACAAAGGGACTCTGGCTGACCAAGTTCGCAGACAACTGCAAGCTGGGAGCCATTATTAACTCACTATCAGCTCAAATGAAGCAAAAAACAGTAAAGCAACACTGTTTATTCACACGTCACAAAATAAAGCTATCAGGTAACACCCTTCATCAGTATGTTAGTACCATATTAGTCACAGTTTAAAGTTTAGCTACCAAAATGGGCTTTATGCTAACCAAATTATTATAAAGCCCATTTTGGTAGCTAAACAAAGGCAATATAAGTGATAGTCTGATACAAACACAAAAAGTGTTGGTGAAATGTTTTATGAAAATGTTTTATTTAACAATGTGTCTTTAAGTTCTACAAGGTTAATTAATTGATTGAAATTAACTTTTATTGGTTAGTTGTGCCATGTGTTTTTAGTGAAATGATTATTTAAACTGTGACTAATATGGTACTAACATACTGATGAAGGGTGTTACCCAAAAGTTTTAGCTTGTGACTTGTGAATAAACAGAGTGTTGCTTTACTGTTTTTGCTTAATTTGAGCTGATAGTGTGATATTCCAACAGTGAAACTTTTCTGCAGTTGGTGTACAGTTAGCATTTTAGCCATTATTAACTCCCCAAGTGATGCAGATATCCTACAGAAAGGCCTCAATGAAACCAATGACTGGTGTCAAAACCATGGCCTTAAGCTTAATGCCAAAAAGTTTGTTGTCAACCCCTTTGGTAGAAACTCAGTTCCCACTAATTATCACATCGATGGGAGCCCACTGAACACTGAAGGCGTTATAAGAGATCTGGGGACACAGGTTGACAGCAACCTCTCCTTCGACCACTACATTGCCACTGTGGTTAGAAAGTCCTTCTGTGTGGCACATCTCATTACCAAGGATTTTGCTTCCAGGAAGAAAGAGGTCATTGTCTCTCTCTACTCTTCCTTCATTAGACCAGTAATTGAGTATAATGCCCCATTTGGCATGTACCTCACTAGACACTGCAACAGCTGGAGAGGCCACAGAAGTACCTTACGAAGAGGACCCTAGGCATTAAACACATGTCCTACATGGACAGACTCAAAAGACTCCAGCTATTCTCTGTCTCATATCGCCTACTTAGAGTCAATTTTGCTTGACTTACAAAGCCATGTCTGACCCAGCTCTGTTAGAAATGCTACACATAAAGAAATCCCAATCCCTCTGCACCACACGCTCCAGAGACCTCAACCTCATTACCACAATCAACAGAACATGCTGGAGGGACAAGTTCCTCACCCAGAGACTGCCTATGTTCTGGAATAGACTTCCCATACATGTCAAGCAGAGCACCTCGCTGTCCCTCTTCAAGAGAAATCTTGATGAGTGGATGAGTAATAGAAAGTTCACCCCGGGGATCACTCCAGTGGCACTGCTTGATAGAGGCACTGGGAACTAATGTCGGGCGGCATGGTGCTAGGGCACTTCTATGGGCTAGGTTTGTAAAGGCTCCAGGGCCATTAGCCTAGTATACACCTATGATCCTATGTAAATGTTTTTTGTGTTAACTTTAAGAGATATGAGAAGTTCTTAGAGGGGGTGATTATTGTCAACACATCCGCATATTGGATGAGTGTACTTTGCTGGGATGGTTTATGGAAATTGTTAATGAATATGTTAAAAAGCAAGGGCCCAAGAGTAGACCCTTGGGGGACTCCTGTATTGTTGACTACGTATTTGGATTGTTTGTTTTGCCCCCTGACAGATTGTTTTCTATTGTGAAGATAGTTGTAGAATCAGGTTAGAGCATGTGGGGAGCAGTTCATGGTCTCAACTTGTAATAGTAGCTTAGGGTGGGACACTGTATCAGAAGCCTTTGATAGGTCTAGTAATATAACTGAAGTTAGACCATCATCAAGAGCTTTGTTTACAGTGCTGGTAAATGAAAGTAAGACTGTAGTTGTGCTGTGTGCTGGCTGAAAGCTTTGTTGGTTGGGTACAAGTAAGTTATTGTCAGTGAGATGTTTTAGCAATTGAGAATGAATACACTTTTCTAGGATTTTAGACAGAGGTGAAAGTATGGAGATTGGCCGGTAGTTCGAGAGGTCAGTGGTGTTACCACCTTTATGTAGAGGAGTTATAATGGAGTTTTTCCAGAGTTGTGGGATATATGATTCAGAGATAAATTTGTTAATGAGACAGCTGACAGGGAAAGCTATAGAATCAGCTACAAGTTTTAAGTATTCATCTGGGAGGCCGTCAGAAAAGGGGGAGCATGGCTTTAGTTTTGAAAGCAGTTTACGCACTAGAGGTGAGTACTGGTTGTATGGTAAAAGTAGGAGTGGATGGGATATTGTTTGAGTTGTAATTTGCAGAGGGGATGTCAAAATTTGAATGAAGGTTGGAAAATCTATTGTTTTCATTACAATTTGTACTGTTATTACTTTATAGAGTGAAGTCATTAACAAGTTTTTGGATAGTATCAATAAAATGAGAGTTGAAAGCTTGGGAATTTCTTGTGGGTCTTTTTCAGGAGATGGTGTTGGGTTATGCTGGGTTCCAGGATTAAGAAGAGAGGAAACTGAGTTCCACAACATTTTGGGGTTGTTTTGTTGGGTAGAAAGTTTAGTTGAGAAATATTTTTTTATCATTGATGACATGCTTTTTGGCATTGTTGTGAAGTTGCTTATACCTGAGTTCATTTTGTGGGGTTCTATTTCTATGCCACTCTTTCCAGGCTTTATCTGTAGAAATTAGTAGCCGTTTAGCATGTTTTGTTAGCCAAGGGGCATGGTTAAGCTTTGTTCTTTTGATATGTATGGGGGAGAGACTGTCAAGAGTATCAAGAAAGACTTTGTTGAAGTAGTTAACTGCATCGTCTAGTGGGAGTATCTTGGTTGGGTACCAGTTGTAGGTTTTTAGAGTATCTAGAAATATCTGTTAATTGGAATGGGTGAGATTCCTAGATGTTCTTAGAGAATGAAATTTGCCTATTTGTGTTTGGGTTCTATGGATATAGGCAGGTAGATGGTCACTAAAGATATTGGAAGGGTACAGGACTTGGCATATTTGTGAGGGTGTGAGATGAGTATCCCGTTTTTAAAGAAAAAAAGAAAGTTAAAGAGGGATGTTAAACATTATCAAACTAAATCTTCTTACCCTACTAGTAGGTTAACTGTGGAAAATTTGTGCATGTCTCTGATGTACACAGTAATTTTGCTGGTAATGACAGGGATATGGCTGATGACATGTGCAATGATTATGCTGAAGTGTATAATGAAATGGATGAAGGTGGTTCACAGGAATTTCAGCACCTATGACACTCAGAAAAGATAGCAAATAGAAATCAGGAGAGGAAATACACATACAGTCAGTCCTGCAGTGCAAATTCAAAAGGGATATCCCAACCGGGGGAGGGGCAGGAACAGATATTAACTGTTGGAACTAAACATATTGTGCATATTTTTCAAGGCTTTACGATTTATAATTACATAGACAGGGCTGTCACTAAAGATTTTTTTCACTTTTTTTCTAAAGGATTTAAATTTGTTACCTCAAAAATACCAGATGTTGCTGACTGTTTGTTAGATGTTCAGATGTATACTAGAAAGCTAAATTTCCATCTCCTTTTTTTTCCAAAATCAAGTGGAGCCTACAAATGAGGCATGTGCACACTAAAATATTCTGAAGAAGAGTAGTATGTTCAATCCACCACTCCGTCCCGTCATAAATGTTTTTGAGAAGGCAGTGAAGGAAGACATGTATGAATTATGAGCTCAGCACAGGAAGTTTTATGCCATCTTAAGTCCTGATGAGAGAACTCTCATGAATCAACTGAGGGGGGACTAGGGACTGTGTATCATTCATGACCCTGACAAGGGAGGTGATATAATAATATTCAATACAGAGGATTATTCCAACATTATGCAGAATATTTTATTTAATGAAGAGAATTACGCACAGGTTTCTAAGAACCTAATATATATTGCATATCAATGTATTGACAGCTATTTAGAAGAATATGTCTTGGACAAAAGTATTACTAATGACCACCTTAATTTTCTTACTAATTTCTTTCCTAAGGTGCCAGTTATATTTATCATCCCAAAAATACTCAAAAGTATCACTGATCCACATTTTAGACACATTGTTGCTGCCAGTGGCTTTAAAACACACAATTTGGCACTATTTGTAGATAAAATGACTAAGTATGTAGTGGAGAGAGCAGCACATCTAGTTAAGGATTCCTGGGATTTTCTAGGACAGCTTAAACAAAATTTATGGGCAGCTGATTTGGTATTTTTAACTATTAATGTGAAATATCTTTTTTCTTGTATTCCTAAGCAAGACGGACTAGAATTATTTGAAGAGACACTCTTTACATGTTCCACCTTGAACCATGATAAAGTAATTGGTGTGTGAAATGATGGCATTTATCTTCAAAAATAATTTTTTTATTTTTTGAGGGCCAATACTTCCAAAAATCAAGAGGAGCTGCCATGGGGGCTGCCTGCACCCCTATATATGCAAATATAGTACTAGTAGGCTGGGAATTAGGATATGTATTCCACAAAGAATTTTGGAACAACATCCAGTTATAGTGCAGGTTTTTGGATGACATCTTTATTTTGTGGAAGGGAAAAGTGGAAGATATCACTAGCTTTGTTAAACACCTGAAGAAAACTACCTCATTTTTGGAATTTACTTATAATTACATAGGTTCATAGGTTCATACTAGGCTATCTGCCCGAGGGCATTTACAAGCCTAGCCCATAGTTTTGTGGCTTACGCCACCCCTTTAGTATGGGGAACTATACCCATTATTTTGCTGTGCCTCTGTCGAGCAGTGACACTGAGGTAATCCCTGGGGTATATCTGCGATCTCCCATCCATTGGTCAAGATTTCTCTTGAACAAGGCCAGTGAGGTGCTCTGCCTCACATATATCGGGATTTTATTCCACAGCATAGGGAGTCTTTGGGTGATGAATCTATCCCTAGGTACAACACTAGAAGTATAAATTAGTTGGACACGGCAATTTCCCGTACACCTACAGGTTTGAAATCTAATATATTTCGCAAGAGTACTTTTTATAATTCTTACCTTCATTATATGAGCAACCACCCACTTTCACAGAAAAAAGCTTAGTCAAAGGACAAGGACAAGACTAGCAGTTTTTATCATTGATGACATGCTTTTTGGCATTGTTGTGAAGTTGTTTATACCCGAGTTCATTTTGTGGGGTTCTATTTCTATGCCACTCTTTCCAGGCTTTATCTGCAGAAGTAAGTAGCCATTTAGTATGTTTTGTTAGCCAAGGGGCATGGTTAAGCTTTGTTTTTTTGGTACATATGGGGAGAGACTGTTAAGGTTATTAAGAAAGACTTTGTTGAAGTAGTTAACTGCATCGTCTAGTGGGAGCATCTTGGTTGGGTACCAGTTGTGGGTTTTTAGAGTATTTAGAAATAGCTATTAATTGAAATGGGTGAGATTCCTAGATGTTCTTAGAGAATTAAATTTGTCTATTTGTGTTTGGGTTCTATGGGTATAGGCAGGTAGATGGTCACTAAAGATATTGGAAGGGTTCCGGCCTTGGCATATTTGTGAGGGTGTGAGACGAGTATCCAGTCTAAGGTTGACTCAGTTTGTTTATTTACCATACATGTGGTGTATGTGATGAGCTGACTAAACTTAGGCAAGTTTATACTATTTGATGGAGAGTTAGAGATGAGATTTTGACAATTTATATTGGTATAACCAAGAATGATGAGTTTGTTTGGTATGTTAAGGGTTGTCCAGGATAGTGGATCTTCCAGAATAGGTATATTTTGACTTGAGAGAATATAAAGTACAGCAACACATAATTGTTTTCTACTGTTGATAGGTAGATTTGCCAGTAATAATTCCATATTTCCAAATGTTGGTAGGTGAAAGGTCTGGAAGGTGTTGTTTAACAATATTTTAAGAGGAGGAGAAGCAGAAGAAAGTGGTGGTGGCTGTGATACCTACAGAGGGTAAAGTCCAATCATATCCAGCTTTATACAGCCCCATTTCAATCCTAAACCATGATTATAAAGTGTTTTTGTCCATAATGGCTACATGAATGGCAAAGGTAATGCCAAAATTGATAGATATGTATCAGTGTGATTTTGTGGAGGGGAGGCAAACATTTGACAACATTAACAGAACCCTGATGATCCAGAGGGAAGCAGAAAGTAGCATAAAGTATTTTAAGAACTAAGCCAGCACAGGAATGGAGAAAGGAGACTCTGTCGATAGGGATGACTGCAATTAGGGATATAGACCATAGGCAAGAGGGGGCTGGAATTATTGAAGGAAACTGGCAAAGAACCCAAGGATTTGGGAGCAAATAACTAGAGAGAGAAATGTAATAGAATGGGAAGAGGCCAAGAATTTATTTGGTCTGCAGGTTAGAGATTGCATTTTCTATCAAGGATTGATACCAGAATATAGACAAAGAGGAAGAAATAGGGGAGTCCTAAACAAAAGACCAGCATTTGGTAGAGTTTTTAATAGAATCTAGAACAGAAGCTGACATTAAAAAAGGAATAATTAGTAGAGCATATACAGTATTGCATGATAACTATAAGAATCAATCAGAAGAGGTTAGAAAGGATTGGTAAGAGAGATTGGATAAGCAATTCAGAAAGAAACAATGGGAGGATAAATGTATGTCTCCAGATATGCAACAAAATCTAGTAGATTTAGGATTTTTGCTTGGAAATTTTACATAGCTATTTTTATACCCCAAGTAGACACCAGATCATTTTTTTCCTCAGGTAGACATAAAATGTTGAAGGTGTGATGGGGAAGAAAGAAGTACTTGGGAATATATTTTCTGGGTGTACAGTGGGTTGACAGACTTTAAGGATTCCCTGTGGGATACACTGTCAGAGATATTGGATGGACAGATTGGTGTGATGAGAGAAATTATTTTTCTGAGCTATGATACAGAATTGGAATTGCCTAGACATGGTAAGGTCTTGCTGTCTCTAATTATGGTGTCTGCCAAAAAAGCTATTTCTATAAAATGAAAATCAAAATTTAAACCAGCTATAGTAAAAGTAGTGAATATAGTAACAGAGATAAAATAACTGGAATTGAGATTTTAAAAAAGAGTAGGAGCAAACTGCATAGAAACATATGGGCATTGTGGGAACAATACATACAGGGGAGGAATGAGGTTTAAAAGAAGGCAAGACTTAAATGAGCTATGTAATGTTTGACTGAAAATGATTGTTTAGATTATAAGTGATGTATAATGTTTGCAACTGGGAGTGTGTCATTATGGTTTGTGATGTAAAATGCTTGCAACTAGGATTGTGTTGGTGTGGTTCATTTTCATTTATATAAATGTATGATTGCTTATGTTGTAAGTGATGATTTTAATAAAGCTGTTTCTTGTTATAAAGGGGCTGGAATTGAATAATTTATGTAATTTTACTTAGATTATATGATATATAGCAATATATGTGAAGTATAATGTTTGTTCATGTTCATTTGTTAATACAGTTTCATTACTTTCATATAAATGTAAAATTGCCTGTGACACAAGTGATAATTCAATAAAGGTCTTTATAAAAAAAAAAACTAAGTACTCCATAGGGCTAATACAGGCTAGAAGTTTTGGTAGTACAGTCAACAGAGTCATGAGTCACATCTCTGAAACTGTTGAGCATACTGAAGAGTAAATGGCAAAGCCAATTCTTTTCAGCCCAAATATGTCAATATACACTTCCAGATGTTCTGATATAAAATCTAAATTACAAAATGTTAAGTTTTGGTGTTAGAGATTCCATAATCTTGCCATGTAATACTAGCCTTAAGTAAAGATACTCTCCAGTGCACCTGGCTTTAAAGCAGCTTTTGAAAAATAGGAATATGTGGCTGAAATTATCAATAACATAGTCCATGTTAAGATAGTGAAGTGGTAACCACTTTACTTTTTTGAGACAAAGAATGAAATTAGTGAGATTGAAAACTTCATATTTCTGGAGAAACAAAACAAATATATCTTATGCTTTTTTTTCTTTAATCAAAACTGGGAAGTGTAAAGAATTACAGTGTCAATGATGCAACAAGTAGCATACTTGCCTTTGTTGCAGAAGGCTGTGGGTTCTATTCCCACACTAGACAGATTGATTGCTGAAATTGTAGTGCAGCATAGGGTGGAAGATGCTGAACTCCTGAATGTGCTGTCCTTTGAAGAAGATGCTAAACTAAGGCCCTATCTACTTGAGTTGGTGGCAGCTCAGGTGGATGTAAAAGATCCAACGGCACCTATCAAAAAAAGTAGGGGTCCTTTAATTAATACACCATAAACAAATATTATTTACATTTTTATATCCCATAATTTCTCATTTATTCTTTTTATTCCCTTTCTTCATTAATATACTCCGTTTCTTCAATCACCTCCATCCCTATTGCTAAATTATCTGAAAAATCTGTCTCTGCTGTGCCACCATCTGCTATCCCCAAACATTCCTATAGTGCAAAATAATCAATTTCAGATTCAATTGCCCCTATTTTATAAGTCCATTAACTTTTATTCCACATAGCTAACTTACCACATTTTTATCACTTATATTCTTTTAGAATCTTTCCGTTCCTTTTTGCATTTTGCCCTTAAATCACAATTAAAGTTCCCTGGAATAATAATTTTCATGTCAACCACCACATACTCTAATATTTGGTTAAACAGATTCTGTCTTTCATTGCCATCTGTATATGCATGTAATTCTATAATTTTATAAATATATTCACTCCACCTCACATCAACAGTAGTTAACCTTCCCATCCTTACCAATATTACATCTAATATTTTTATTGGGGTTTTTTTACACAATACAGCCACTTCATTACATTCATTTTTTTGAATTCCATATTATTTTTCTACTCTACTCAGCAATTTTTTCTGTTTGTAATCTTTCTTCACATGCCAGGAATCTTACATCCTCTATAAGAATAATATATATATAACATTTTAAACACCATTCCAATATCCATATTCTTCTTGTAATATTAATCAAACTATTCACATCTACAGAAAACACTCCAAAATTATTACTTTTCCTTCTTTAAGTTTAAGGGAAGTAGTTTAAATTTTTATTTCTTATTTTTCATTCTTTCCCCAAGTGAATATTTTCTGGGTTTATATATGTCTATTCCTTGATCCTCAGAATCAAATATTTCACTATTTTCATTAACTGAAACACATCTAAAACCACTCCTTAACTTTCTTTTTAATCTTTGGTGATGTATTTTAAAGTCTTCTTTTCCTCGCCCTTATCCTAGCACCTATCAAATTTATTTTCCTAACATCCTTTCACAAACATTTGACATATTACTTTCAATTTTTTCTTCATTTTAAACATTGTCAGCTCAGTTACCTTCATCTTCCTGAAATATAACATTTTTACCAAAGTCATCCTTTAATACTTCATCCTCTTTTTCATTAACATCATTTCCCTTACTTCTTCATTACTTTAAGACATTACATTACTTTCTTCATCATCCTGTACAGCATTATATTGTGTATTGTTTTTACAGTCTTAACCAAAAATGCCATTCAGTGCATTCCTATTTATACCTATTCATCATGTGACCTTTCCCCACTTTGATTACATCTTATTTTTGTACACTAATTTATCAGATGATTAAAATCCCCACAAACACAAGGTTTCAGCTGTCCCATATACCTAATTGTTCCTCTATTATCTACATATATAACATTTGGTAAATGCTTTCTCATATCTTTTTCATATTTTAAATAAGATTCACTTCACATCCCCATTCCAAATATCCCTCTCATCTCTAACTTTCAAAATATCAAAAACTGAGTACATAATTTAACAAACACTTTTTTTTAATTGAGTCCCTTGCCCGGAAAATATAAATTCATTCTATGGGTAAAAGTCCTTCTTTTTTCACAATTAAATAACATTCTTTTCATTAAGTCTTCAGTCTTAAATATTAAGTCAAAATGCCTCTTTCCTCGATGAGTCAATGATTTGCTGTCTTTTGCTTAAAAACTGAAAGGCAACACTAAATTAACCCCCACAAAATATTTATTATTTCTTCTTTCTTATCCAAACATTTTTTTTCTTTTTAATAAAGTACTGTTAAGTACCATTTGTTCTTTCAACTGCATCAGCATATGATTTTACAGACTGCATCCCACCTGAAACTTATGTCCATCCAGCTCACGACTCATTTCCTTTTTGCCAAACACACTGTCCATTCCCAAAAAAACTTTTCCATCATAACTGACCACAATATCTCAAACTCTTCTCCAGGATTACATTTGTTCAATAAACCAACCATTTTTTCATTAGGCAAACCCCCAGAAACAATTTAGTTACAACAATTGCTTTAAAATTCTAAGTTTAAACCCAGATAGACTTTGACTGTTTGTACTATCCATTCACTTTTCAGCAGTTTTCTGTCCAGCTGACAGAACTACACTGCTATCACCAACAGAACAACTCTCGTCTCCCTCCACTTCTGCTCAACTTCTCTTAGCTACCTTGGCACCAGGAACAGAAGCAGGAAGTAAAGCAACAAAGACATTCCTTCTTAAAATGAAACACATAGGCGTCCTTTATTTATACAAAGAAGACATTATTTACAAATTTTTTACATATTTTACAAAATATTTACATATTTGCAGGATTACATATCTTCATTTCTTTTTTTTTTTTTTTTTTTTGGCATGTTAATTTTTTATCCTAATTGGGCCCTCACTCCATTTTTCATAATCACCATCTGATTTTACTCAGTATTACTGCCAAAACCCAGTTTCCATTGAACATAATTTTATTTATTCTTTTGTTCCATATGATTTATATAACATTAAATATTTTTTATCTATTTTTTGACATATTGTTTACATATATTCTTATAATATTGATATTTAATAATGTCTGTGTTTATCTTATCTTATCAACTTTTTTATATCTTTGAAGAAATTTTCCTTACATAACTTTTCTCATAATTTCACTACCCTTATCCATTTCAAAAACACAGGATCAGTGGTTTATTTTTCACCACAATAAAGACATATACTTTCACTATTCTTTTTTATACGGTATGTTTCTTTTCACTGGTAATTTATCTATTACCAGTCTCTGCCTTCTGCTAGCTTTTCCATGGTTTGATAAAATAACATTGTATCATTATATTCTTATACCATATGTTTCTCTTCTTCCTATTTCATTTTTTATTTTCCACATTGATATTTTTTTCTTATTTCATTTCTTCATTTATACCATACGCCAAAATTTGTAATATTTATATTTAAATATTTTTACAACTAATCTTTCATCTTTTTCAGTTATCCACTTTAACACTTTATATAAATTTAGTGAAGCAACATATACTACTGGGTTAATTAACCCTAAACCTCCTCCTTCTTTATTTACATACAAAATTCTTCTTTTTACTGAATTCAGTTTAGAACTCCATATAAATGAAAAACATATTTGCAATAATTCTTTTTTCAAATACCATTAGCATCATAAATACACTTGCTAAATATGATATTTTTTCCTTTAAAACTGAACTTATCAAATTAACCTTTTTCCTAAATGATAATCTATGTTTTCCAGTAAAATAAAAACAAATTTCTTTTAATTCTTCTATTATTTTTCCCATTGAATCCTACTTACATTCTTGTTACCAAATTTTATACCTAAGACAAAGATTTCATTCATTGTAAAATGTACTCTCCCTGTCTTAACCCCATCTCGTAATTCTTTACGTTTCTTTTTGTTTAAAGTTATCTTCTAAACTGTCTTCTAAACATTCATTTAAATAAAATTTTACTTCTTTTCTCCATATCTCACTTTTTGCATAAGTTAATAATACTGGAATTCTTACCACTTCAGGGGTTATGTACCCTACTTCCTGCATTTTATAATCTACTTCATATACAATCACATTCATAATTAAAGCACAGTGTATACAGTTGATTGGACATCCCTGATTTACTTCTGTCTTCATATGTAGCTCTTTACTTAGCCAACCATTTACTGAAATTTTTACTTTATTATTTCTATAAGCAGAAATAAACAATTTTCTGTTTTTTTCATTTATATTGTATTATTTTAATATTTCCCATAAAATGTCATATCTTATTGTATCAAATGCTTTATTAATATTCTATCATAAGTTTAGCTTCTTCTCTTCTGTTTATAATATCATCCACAATATCTCTTACTATCATCTTTTAGAAATATTATTTGTGCGTTTCATTAAATTTTGTATATTTCATATCCTATTCCATCTGGTACTACAGACACTTATGTATTCACTTGCCCCAATACTTTATATAGCTCATGCAGAAAATGTCATATCTTATTGTATCAAATGCTTTATTAATATCCCTATCATAAGGTTAGCTTCTTCTCTTCTATTTATAATATCATCTACAATCTCTCTTACTATCATTAATAATTCTTGACATCCCTTCCCTTTTGTGCTGTATATACTGTCCTCAGTAACACTTTTCATCCTCATTTAAAATCTCTTCTGTATTATTTTCATAAAAATCTTAGAATCATTGTTGTTCAACACTATTAGTCTTCAGTTTTTCATTGTATTTTTCCTGTTTTTTCCAAATAAATTTAAGTATTCCACTATATAATTATTTGTAAATTACATTTTCATTTAACCATTCATGTAAAATCTTTTAGAAATATTCTTTTTGCATTTCATTAAATTTTGTAAATTTCATATCATATTCCATCTAGTACTGCAGCCAGTTATATATTCATTTGCCCTAATACTTTATATAGCTCATGTAGAAAAACATCTCCTTTTGAAATTCTTTGTCTAGTTTTGAAAACTTTTTTTACTTCCCATATTATCTTCAAATTCTTCTTTTTTCTTTAAACATGTATTGTACATATTCTCCTACTATATTCATAATTTCATAATTTTTTCCTGTGTTCTTTCTGTTTCCCCTTTTGCATTTTTCATTTCTCTCATTACACTAGTATCTTCTTTTATTATTCTACTTAAATATGCCAATACTTCTTCTATTTTCCCTTGTAAAATTGTCTTTGTTTAAATAACTCTTTAATTTTCTTTTGATTTTTTCTATATAATTATTTTTCTTTATCAAAATACTCTCAATCATTATTTTCTAAGTATTCCAATGCATCTTTATGTGCTCTCTTATACTTTTCTGTATCCACTTTTCTTACATCATACAGCCATTTTAAATAACATTCTTTATATTTAATCTTAAAACATACCCACCAATCAGATCAATTTTTATAGAATATTCTCATTGTAACATGATCCTTCCATAACTACATTATTAATCTCTTTCCTTCTTCATCCCATGTTTTTTATTTATCCATTTTATTCCTTTGCCTATTTTTATATATTCCTTTTTTTTCCTTTATCTGTGTTCATATTGCTACTTAATCTGAAAAAAAAACTGTTTCAATTGTTTCTCCTTCTCTTATCTAATCTCCAAACACTAGACCTTACTCAGTTTGGATTTGACAAAGGGAGATCATGCCTGTTAAACCTAGTGGACTTCTTTGAGACAGTCACTAAGGCCCCGGTTGAGGGGAAATCTGTGCATACAGCCTACCTAGACTTAGCCAAGGCTTTTGACACTATCCCTCAACTCAGGAATCACCAACAAACTCACCCAGCTAAGTATCAACCTTTATATCATTAGATGGTTCACTAACTGGCTCACTGATAGAACTCATACAGTCAAAACAGGGGAATACACCTCCAACCGCAGACCTGTAACCAGTGGTGTTCCACAGGGACCATTCCTGGGACCTCTACGTTTTGGAATTTATTTCTCTGAAGTACAAGCAAAAACTAAAGGTATGTGGCTGGCAAAGTTTTCTGATGACAGCAAACTAGGAGAGGTCATAGAATCTCCAAACAATGTCAACATCCTACAAAAAGGTCTTACACAAACAAATAATTGGTGCCAAAGTCATGGCCTTAAACTCAATGCAAAAAAATATTCCTTTCAGTAACTGCAATGTTCCTGCTTACTACCACATCAGTAACAATGCCCTAAGTATGCACTTGGTGGTTAGAGACCTGGCCACACAGGCTGACAGCAACCTTACCTTTGATCACCATGTCTCCACAGTGGTAAGAAGGGCATTATATATTGCTCATCTCATAAGTAAGGGCATTGCTGCCAGAAGAAAAGAAGTTATAACCTCTCTGTACTGTTCCCCTTATCAGACCAATAATTGAGTACAACACCCCTCCCTTTTGGTATGTATCTTTCCAAGCACCTTCAGCAATTGGAGAAACCACAAAGGTTCCTCACAAGGAAAATTCAAGGTCTTCACCATTTGTGCTATGTGGATCATCTGAAATCACTGTCACTTTATTCTGTTTCAAACAGACTACTCAGAGGTGGTCTATGCCTTGCATATAAGGCAACCTTTGACCTTGCTTTATTGGAAATGTTGCAAGTCAAATAGTACATGAGTTACTTGCTCTAAAGATCTTAACCTGGTATGTGACATTAATAGAATCTGCTGGAGGGACAGATTTGTCTCCCAGAGGTTATCACATCTTTGGAACAGACTCCCACTTCATGTCAAACAGAGCACCTCATTAGCACTCTTCAAACACAGTTTGGATGATTGGCTGTGTAACTGTAAAGTCACCCTGGGGGTTCCATCTGCATCCCTCTTGAACAAGGGCAATTGGTGCTGATCATGGAAATAAGTGCAGAACTTGGCTAGGCTTGTAAGGCCCCTAGGGCCATTAGCCTAGTAACTTCTTATAATCTTATATTTAATCATTGTGATGTTATGAAATAATCTATTTTGGTTCTGTAAATAACCCTTCTGTAATAAATGAATTTTTATCCATTGTCCATTACAATTATATCATATCTCATAACTTCTAACATTTTTCTTACACCATTTCCTTTCTTTTTACATTTTTTACTGTTAAATCACAATTAAAATCTCCTGTTACTATAATATTCATATTTATCACCACATAATCTAAAATCTGGTGAAATAAACTTTCTCTTTCTTTACAAGTAACATAAGCAGATAATACTGTCATTCTCTATATTTGTTCTTTCAATTTAAATCCACAATAGTTAATCATTCCATTCTTACTAAAGTAATATCTAATACTTTACTGTATTTCTCCAAAATATTCCTATTCTAGAACACCTATCATTTCACGAATTCCAAATTATCTTACCCCCATAATGTTTCTGTTTGTAATCTTTCTTCACTTGATAAGAATCTTGTATCTTCTAAAACAATTGCATCTACATCACAAGTATTACACCATTCCCAAACTCCTATCCTACTAAATATATTCTGAACACTATTCACATTCAGATAAATTACTCTAAAGTTGTTACTTTACCTGTTCCTTAACTTCTAGAAATTATATCTTTATTTTATTTTTCATTCATTTCCTTTCCTTTTTTTCTTTTGAGCTTATCCCTTTAAATTTTCTTTTCCTATCTTTTACCCTTTGCCAACATAATTTTATTTTTGTTACTTCCCAGTTGATATATTCCTCATCACTTATTTCACAACTTTCCTCCATTACTTCTTTTCTCTCCTTCTTTATCTAATTTTTGTTACATTTATAACATTTAATTTCACATTTTCTTGCAACTTGACCCAGTTCTCCACAGATATAACATTTCCTTGTGTCAAAGTTATTTATCAAATGTCCTTCTTTTCCACAAAAAAAAACTTTTTTTGGTTGTCCCAAGTTTTTTTACAAGACCCTTATTTCCTTCAACATTTATCATACTTGGAATATGTATAATTTTGTCCTTTTCTATACTTACCACAACATTATATTCCCAGCCACCAGTCCATAAACCACTTCTGTCATACACTTTTGCAATGTCCAGTACTTATTTGCATAACCATTTCAAATGTCCTTTTAAAGTCTCTCTTTCTACTTCTATAAGCCATTAGGTTGTCCCAAACTTCACAACTATCCAGTTCTCCAGTTCTTTTTCTTTTTTATTTTGATTATGCACCACCTACTTCTGCCTCACATTCTCTTTGTTTTTGTTTTGTTTTGTTTTTTTTTGCTTTGTTTCTAAACTTGACCATGAATGATAGCATTTTGAGTAATATGTATATATATCTTTTTTTATTTGAGTATTTAGTAAGTTGTAGAGGGTCTATGAGATTATGGTCCAATATTAGGTCTTCGAGAGCAAGGGATGCTTGTTGATTATAAGAAGACGAACAATTAGTGCAATCAATATCTGGGTTAATTACAGCTTTCCAGTCTCCACCTACTATGATATAGTGATCTTTGTAGGAAGATAGGATATTATATATCTGTAGAATAAAAACATGTTGATGACTACAGGGACCATATATATTTAGCACCAAAAGTGGCTTATCTAGATTATGTATGGTAGATGTAAAGTAGCACCATCTGCCCTCATTATCATATTTTTCTTCCAGAATAATCCCATGAAATTTTTGTTTAATTATGATAGCCACCCCCCTTGAGTTAGAAGTATCACCAGAAGCTATTATGTTTTTGATCCATTTTTTATTTTTTTCTTTGTACCAGTCATCTCTAGGGATATGTGTTTCTTGCAGGAAACATAAATTAGCTTGTGAATTATACATTAAATGAAGGAGTACTAGCTAACTTGAACACAGAATAATCAGGTGGAAGAATTTCAGAGATATCAGTATATTGAACTAAATTTTAGTGACCACAACAATACATCATTTATACAGATCAAACCAGCTATATGGGAGTTGTATTTTATTACAGATTTAATAGCATTAACATGAGTGATCTTACTGTGCCTACTGCATAGTACTGAAGTCAGGCTTACCACAGCTCAACCTCTTGACCACAACTTATACCACTTGTACTGACTGGGGGTGGTAGGGAATAAAATAAACATTATACATACTGTTTTCCAGGCTGCTGTATCCCACCACCCAGTTAGACGGCTCTGCTCCCCAGTCTCTGAATATACCACTTATGATGCTGCAACAACCTGGTGAAAATGTGAACCTGCTTGTCACAACCCGGTAATGTACTGACTTTGTTTATGTTACTTTCAAGTGTTATGTCCCGTAATGTTTTACCTTATTAGGAGTGGGAGACATGCCTCAAACTTGAAAAGGATAACCCATAATCTTCCAGGGCAGACTTGTCAAACTGACATTTTGACATGTTTAAGGAACTAGTACACTCTATTGTAGTCTTTTAAGTTTTCTTTTTAAAGTGGAATCATGTTCCTACTTTGGTCTTCAATAGATTACATGTCATCACTGTAGTTTTTGATATTTGGAACCAGTTCCATGGCACAGAAGGACAAATCCCTGACTGTGACCCAGATGATCCAAGACTGAGGAATAGTCTGGTTTCTGGAGGAGACTGCAAGAGAGAATGAGAGTGAATATGCCCAACACTTGTTCATCAGTCTTGGGTGGAGGGAGACTGTCTGGTCTGCTGCATTTCTTTTTTTAAGTTTTTATTTGATTTTACATACTCCAACAATAAGTCAACAAATTGAAACAACAGCAACAATAACAAAACACTATATACAAAAGTCCATAACAAGAATTACATACACAAAACCATTAGTACTTTTCTAATAGATCATTACATTTCTGCCAGGCTATGTATTGATGAGTTACATTTATAGTCCTCATTTTTACAGTCGATAATTCATTTTTACAAACAGATTTGGCTAGACAGATAAATTCAGTAGTAAAAGAAAGAGTAGTTTTGCATTTCCAGTTTTTAAAGAAGAGGTATTCACAATATTTGAATAATGTCTGGGATTGGGGCATTAAACACAATTAAAGAATTCATAATAGTAGAATTATCTGACCATGATGCTTGGCAAAGCCTCTAAAATCAGTCCAAACAGATGACACTGTGTTGCATTCTATAATCATATGAACCCAATCTGCATCAAGGACTTCATTACATCTCCAGCATTTTATTTTTTTCTGATTTATATATAACAGCAATTTTGTGGGGTGTTAGAAAAACTCTGTGTAAAAATTTCCATGTATAAATCTTCCAGTATAGAGAGGATTTTGATTTTCCTGAGGATTTTATGGATAGTTTTTTTACTTTTCTCAGAAAATTCTTCTTTATTTATATTTGTCGGGTAATTCCAATATGACAATTCAGGGGGATCAAATTCAATTCTGATAATCTTATATATAATTGACAAGTATGACTTGCCTTTAGATGGATTATTATTTATATTAGAAAAGAAGTCTACGATTTTTGGATTAGTTTTAGTTTGTATGTCTAATGCTATTTTAATTTTGTACTGAATATATTCCTTACATTTTTGTATATCTAACCAACTGCTGTTTTCCAGATTGTATCTAGCAATCAGATAATCAGCTGAGTGTATTTTATTCCCATTGAGAAATAGATGCCAATAAATTAAATTACTATTCTTTAAGTCAAACATATTTCTTGTATTAAAGGATAGTAAACATCCACTTGTGAAAGCTATAGGAAATAACATTATTAGTAGATGTTTGATTAGATCATTTGAATTCATATATTTCTTGAATATTAATATAACTTGTTTTATGAAAGGTTAGAGAGTAAACATATGTTTTTCATTTAATATATAGTCTTTTAAAATCTCAAAAAAGTATTGATGTCCAAATTTGTATAAGTTTATGTTATAGATTTGTTACTGTCTATTAGTATATTTTCATGTATTGATTTCCAACAGGAAACATAAGAAGAGTCAAGCCACTGGATTATTACTTTAATAATTACAGCTTTAGAATATAAGATCATACTGGGAAAACCAATGCCTCCCTCTTCCCAGCTTTTGATGTGCCAGTCTATGGAGATTCTTGCTTTTTTGGGATAACATAAGAACTTTAGTAAAATAGAGTTTATTTTTGTTAACTTATTTAGAAGGGGAAGAATCAGTGACTGACTAAAGAATATGATTTTTGGTAAGATTATCATTTTGATCAATGTAACTCTATTCTCAAATGTGAAAAATAATTTATTCCAATTATCTGTTAATTTGGATATTGTATCAATTAGGTTTTGGTGGCTAACTAAAATTGATTTTTTATTATTAGTCTCAATAGTAATTCCTAAGTATTTTAACTGTAAATTGTCCCAGCCAAATGTTTTGTAAGAGTTTAACTTAGTGGTTATCCTTTTATCTTTTTATTATCCTTAATAAGCAAGGTTTTTGTTTCATTTTAAATTTCAGACCTGAAATCTTATTAAAATAGTCCATAGAGCTAACTATATGATCCAATGAGAGTTCAGTATTACCACTAGTGAGCAGATCAGCAAAAAGCTGAATTTTAGAAGAAAAAATTTCATTCATTTTAAAACCTCTAATGTTTATGCTAGATCTTACATAGTTAGGAAATGGCTCTGTAATATGTACAAATTGCAAAGGAGATAAAGAGCATCCTTGTTTGGTACCTTTTAAGATATCAAAGGGACTAGCTATAAAGGATCCTATTTTGACAAAAAAACTCAGCTATCATAAAGTTTTTTAATTAACTTTATGAAATCAGTGGAACATTTATATTCATTTAGTACTCTGAACAAGTATGACCAATTCACGGAGTCAGAAGCTTTATCCATACCGAAGCTTATAATGGATAACTCTTTTTTTTTTATTTTTGTTCCCCATATCAATCAAAGAGAAGAGTCTTATCTTGAATTCTCCTATTAACTATAAACCCAATCTGATCTTCATTTACTAGATCAATGAGCATTTGATTTAATCTTTTTACTAATATAGACATGAAAACATCGTAGTCTACATTTAAAAGTGATATAGGTCGATAAGAAGAACATAGAGCAGGGTCCTTATCTGATTTTAAAATGGTTGTAATAAGAGAATATTTCCATGATGAGGGAATATTAGAATATAACTTCTTCAAAAGCATTTAAAGGACTACTACGGGCAAACAATGAAAAAACATATATTTTTTATCTTGCCATGATTTACTGCACCTCCTAAATATGCCTGCAGCAAAATAAGTACTCATTCGTAATTTTATTATTTTTTTTACTCTTGTCTGCCCTCATGGGGGCGGACATTGTGATTCCTTTGGAAAGCAAAATCTGTCTCATAATGCATTGACTGTGAGAACAAATAGCCCTACCATTTGTTGTCAGACCAGACTTCCATTCACTTAGAATGGAACACATGAAAAAACTGCCAAGTTGGAGAGTCTGCAGCTCATGTGTCATTGACTAGTATGTGCTGAGTTTTACAAATGTTGTTTCTATTGATGTACTACACATTCTCTGAAAAGAAACTTGCAAAAGTGTCAACAAATTACTGAGATGAAAAGACTTTTCACAAGGAGCAGTTTTGCAAGTTTCAATTCCCAGCCAAGTTACTCCTCCCATCTCCCCTCCTTCAATGAGCTACAGTCTCACATTTCCAGCTTGGGTAGATTCAGCTATTTAGTCAGCTTTGCATGACAATAGACATAAAAAAAATCACAGCCTTGTGTGCCACTAAAACTGTTCCCTTGTATGTCTCTTCACTTCTGAATAGCATTTCCCAGGAATAAAAAAAAAAAAAAAAAACAAAAGACACACATCAGTCCATAGTTTGGGCCAATCTGTCCATTTCTTAATGTGCACAGTAAAATATTCAGTTTGTAATGCATTCTGGCTGCTGACATGGTTATCTTTACATAGGTATTCTATTATAGTATAACCTGAACTTATGGTATTTAAGGCCAAGCTTTGCAACAGTTCTCAGTTTCTTAACAATGACCTCCCAAGCCTCTGATGTGATCCAGTACTTTGTCAATATACTGTAAATACATAGATTAATACAAATATTTGTGCACATATGACATGTACAATAGTACACATATACCATCATTAAAACAAGATAAATGCAATATAAATCATATCAATATAGTTATGATTTCTAGTTTATGACCCTGTTTGTCTATGGAAACTTCTTTTTGAATTTATGTTCAAACAATTGTATATTTGTTGTATATTATCTTGTTTAATTGTTTCTCTATATTCTAACCACTGTATTCTGCATCAGTTGTAAAACTCAGATTTTTATTTTACATTTGCTGACCAGGAAAGTCCGACTGGACACATATCCATTTTCAGCGGAGGCCCGGGGAGAAAAGCTCCAATAGCATGTCATAAAGAAATTACACAAAAATATCATACAGCGATATAGGTTCCACAGAAACATAAGTTATGTATAGATTAACAATTCCTTTAGTAAAGTCAGCATACAGCATTCTAGTAGTAGGGTTTATATAGAATATAAAATATAAACACACAAGAAAATTTTTTTCTTCTTTCTAAATTATGAGTACTCTCAATACTTTGTTACAGAAATAACCAATGATTATTAAGCTTTACAGTGAAAGTAATTAGGGAAACTTTAGTAGAATCCTTGAACATGGTATTGGTGCAAATTAACCTGGGAAGTAGCATGAACAAAGCCAATTGTTTGAGAAGTGGGTTCTCAGGAGTTTCTTAAATTGAATAGTTGAGGTAGTGGAGGTTATTTGGATAGGTAGTGAGTTCCAGATTTTGGCAATAGTGCAGGCAAAGACAGATTTGCCAGAATCATTTTTGTGTCTGATAATGCTTATTAGGCTCTGAGAACTAGATTGTAAGGCTCTGGTAAGGGATGAGGGGGGTAATTTTGAAGTGCAGGTTTTTTCTGGAAGGTAGAAAAGATTATGTGCTATTGTGAGTTGATTAAACAGAAGAAGTTGAGGTAGCTTGAGCCAATTGAGTTGGTTAAGGGCGAGACAGTGGTGGGATTTGTATCAGGTTTCAGTAGCGAACTTGGCTATTTTGTTATAACAAGATTCCATTTTGTTCAGATCACTCTGGCAGAGATTAGTAAGGATGGGAGAGGCATAGAGAAGGATGGATAACAGATGAGTTCTTGCAATACTAGCTTTGGCTTGTTTAGTTATAAAGTGTTTGTTCCTATAGAGAAGTACTAGTTTTTTTTTAAGTTTCTTAATGGTTTGTGCTATAAGGATGTCATATTTGAGGTTATTGTCTATTTCTACTCCTACGAGTTAAGTGTGTGCAGTTGGAGTGATTTGAATGTTATCTTTGGAGTGGATGGTGAAACTGTTGTTGAGGGGGGAGCATGACCTGGGCCAAAAATAATTAGTTTAGTTTTTTTGGGGGTTAAGGATAAGTTTGATGTTTGAGAACCATGTTTTGGCTAGAGTAAAAGTGTGTTGGGTGAGGGTTTGCAGTTCATTTAAGATGGGAGTGGCACTTATAAGTGTGGTGTCATCTGCATATTGTACTACTGATGCTGTGAGTGAGGAGGAATTGATTTGGTTGGTGAATAGTGAGAACAATAGTGGGCCAAGGATGGATCCTTGAGGGACACCTATGGATACTGGTAGCAGGGGGGACAGCTGGTCATGTCATAGGACTGCCTACTGTCGACCAGATACGTAGCTAGCAAACCATGATATAGTGGAGGGGCTGAGGCTTAGGGTCGATAAAGTTTGAAGAAGAATGTTATGGTCTACCATGTCAAAGGCTTTAGATAAGTCTAAGAAAATGGAAGATACAAATAGTCCCTTGTTTCTATTGTTCATAGGTTCATAGGTTCATAGGTTCATACTAGGCTATCTGCCCTAGGGCATTTATAAGCCTAGCCAGAGTATGTTTGGCTTTCGCCACCCATTTTAAATTAATTTTGCTATGCCCTTTTTCGAGGTTAGTATACTGTGCCTCTGTCTAACAGTGACACAGAAGTGATACCCGGGGTAAACCTACGATCTCCCATCCACTCATCAAGACTCCTCTTGAAGAGAATCAATGAGGGACTCTGCCTAACCTGGACTGTGATTTTATTCCAGAGTGAAGGGAGCCTCTGGGTTATGAATCTGTCCCTCCAGCATGTCCTATTTATTTCAGTGCTGAGGTTCAAGTTTCTCGAGCGTGTAGCTCGATGGGATTTGGATTTTTTGAGGTGCAGCATGTCCCTTAATTCCGGGTTGGACATGGCCTTATACGTCAGGCACAGGTCACCTCTGAGCAGGCGGTATGCCACTGAGTAGAGCTGGAGTTTCTTTAACCGGGCAGCATATGGCATCTGTTTGAGCCCTTTGATCCTCTTGGTGAGGTACTTTTGGGGTCTTTCCAGTTGCTGCAGGTGTTTGGTAAGGTACATCCCAAAAGGGGCATTGTACTCGATTATGGGCCTGATGAGAGATGAGTAAAGAGGCACGATGACCTCCCTTAATCTAGATGTGAATCCCTTCATGATTAGGTGGGCTATATAAAATGTTTTTCTAACCACTTTGGCCACGTGGTTGTCAAATGAGAGACTGCTATCAACTTGGGTCCCCAGGTCCCTAATTACTTCTTCTGTACTTAATGGATTACCACCTATGTGGTAATTTGTGGGCACTTTGTTTTGCCAAAGGGATGACTATACACTTTTGGCATTTAGCTTGAGGCCATGGCTCTGGCACCAGTTGTCTGTTTCTATGAGGCCCTTTTGGAGGATGCTTGTGTCGGCTGGAGAGTCGATTATGGCGCCCAGTTTGCAGTCATCTGCGAGCTTGGTCAGCCACAGTCCTTCCGTGTTGGCCTGTACCTCAGAGAAATATATACCAAACAAGAGAGGTCCCAGGACTGAGCCTTGTGGGACACCACTTGTAACTGGTTTGGAGTCTGACATGGCTCCAGCAATTCTAACCATGTGGGTTCTGTCCTTGAGCCAGTTTGCAACCCATCTAGTGACATAGGGGTTTATATTTAAGCTGGTGAGCTTATCTATAATGCCCGAGTGGGGTATTGTATCGAAGGCTTTTGCGAGGTCCAGATAGGCTGTGTGGACCACCTTCCCTTCGTCAATGGCCTTGGTGACTGTTTCAAAGAAGTCAACCAGGTTTAAGAGGCAGGATCTGCCCTTAACAAAGCCGAACTGGGAGGATCCAGTGTCTGTAGGTCCCCAATATCTTTATTTGGTTTATTGTGGTTAACTATATCTGCAAATGATAGTAATGCTGTGGTGGTGCTGTGGGATGGTCTAAAGCCATGATGGGTTTTGGAGATTAAGTTGTTTTGTAAGAGGTACCAAAGTAGCTGGGTATGTACAACTCTCTCTAATATCTTGGCTAGAGGTGAGAGTATTGCGATTGGGTGGTAGTTGGTGAGTTCTAAGGAATTGCCCCCTTTGTGCAGTGGAATAATGTGTGATGTTTTCCACAGGGTGGGGGCTTTGAATTCTGCAAGTGACCTGTTTATGAGGATGGACACAGGATAGGCTATGCTGCTGCTGCTGCTATCTGAAGGAATTCGGCTGGTAGGGTGTCAGCAGCTAGTATGGTTGGTTTGAGTTTCTTAAGGAGCTTTGAAATAATTTTAGTGGGTACAGGGTGTAGGGAAAGGTTGGTGGTATTGTTCTGAGTAGTAGGGTGGGTTTTGCTAGCACCTGGTATGGGGCTGCTAGTGGTATTGAGGGCATTGGTAAGGGTTTCGACTGTTTCGGTAAAGAACTTGTTAAATTGTGTGGGAATGTTGTCATGGTTGTTTGGTAGTACTGGGGTTGGGGTGGTGGCTTTACCTGGGTGGATTATGCCATTTATTGTAGCCCAAAATTTCTTAGGGTTGTTGGCATATTTTTCCTGCATGTTTTTGTCGTAGTTACTTTTGTCTAGTTTGATTTGCTTTTTGGCTTTGTTTTGAAGTTCATGAAAGGTTTGCTTCAGATCACTGGTTTTGTTCATAGGTAGGTACTCTGCTATCTGCCTGAGGGCATTTATAAGCCTAGCCAGAGTGTGACAGCTTTTGCCACCCCATTGATTAATTAACTGAGCCTCTGTCAAGCAGAGCCAATGAAGTGATCCCAGGTGTGTATTTTCTGTTAACCATCCACTCGTCAAGGTTTCTCTTGAAGAGTGTTAGTGAGGGGCTCTGCCTAATGTAGTTAGGAATTTTGTTCCAAAGCATGGGGAGTCTCTGTGACAGGAATCTATCCCTCCAGCATGTTCTATTTATTGTTGTGGCAAGGTTTAGCTCACTAGAGCGAGTGGCTTGCAGTGACTTGGATTTCTTTAGGTGGAGCATGTCCATCAATTCTGAGTTGGACATGGCTTTGTAAGTCAGGCAGAGATCACCTCTGAGTAAGCGATATGCCACTAAGTACAGCTGGAGTTTTTTCCAATCGGGCTGCATAGGACATATGTTTGAGACCAGTAATCCTCTTAGTGAGGTACTTTTGTGGTCTTTCCAGCTGTTGGAAGTGTCTTGTGAGGTACATCGCAAATGGGGCATTGTACTCTATGATAGGTCTGATGAGTGATGAGTAGAAGGGCACTATAACCTCTTTATGTCTAGATGCAAACCCTTTAGTAATTAGATGGGCTACATAGAAGGATTTCCTAACTACTTTGGCAATATGATTGTCAAAGGAGAGATTACTATCTACCTGGGTCCCCAGATCTCTTATTACCTCTTCTGTATTAAGGAGGCTGCCACCTATGTGGTAATTCATGGGTGTTTTGTTTTTACCAAAAGGGATGACTATGCATTTTTTGGCATTTAGCTTGAGACCATGACTTTGACACCAGGTGTCTGTGTCAGTAAGGCCCTTTTGGAGAATGTCCGTGTCAGCCGGATAGTCAATTATGGCTCCCAGTTTGCAGTCATTGGTGAACTTGGTTAGCCATAGTCCTCCTGTGTTTGCCTGTGCTTCTGAGAAGTATATGCCAAACAGTAGGGGTCCCAGTACTGAGCCTTGTGGGACACCACTTGTGACTGGTTTAGAGTCGGACCTGGAGCCCGCTATTCTTACCGTGTGAGTTCTGTCTGTAAGCCAGTTGGCAACCCATCTCATGACATAGGGGTTTGTGTTTAGGCTGGTGAGTTTTTCTATAATTCCTGAGTGGGGAATGGTGTCAAAAGCCTTGGCAAGGTCAAGGTAGGCTGTGTGAACTACCTTCCCCTCATCTATGGAACTTGGTGATTGTCTCGAAGAAGTCAACCAGATTTAGTAGGCATGATCTGCCCTTAACAAAGCCAAACTGGGTCAGGTCAAGTGTTTGGAAGTTTCCAATGTCTTTGTTAATGAGTTCCATGATGATGCACTCCATAGCCTTGCAGATCAGGCTAGTCAGGCTTATGGGGCGATAGTTACCAGGGTCAGTTGTGGCCCCTCCTTTGTGGAGCAGAATAACCACTGCTGTGCTCCATTCTATGGGCATGTAGCCTGTGGAGAGGCTGAGGTTGAACAGTTTGTTTAGGTGGGGGGTTAGTTCGTTCTGTAGTTCATGCAAGACACAGTCTGGGACACCATCTGGCCCCATTGACACTGTGCTTTTGGCTTTTGAAAGGACTGTTTTCATCTTGCATCTGTGATTTCCGGGACACCATGCTTTTCCGGTATTATTGTGGGCCCTTTTGGGGGTGAGAGGGGGGTGAAGTTTGCACTGAATCTATCTGCCAGAATGTTGGCAATATCAGTGGGTTCAGTATATTTTGTGCTATTTTGCACTAGCTCAGAGCATATCTGCGAGCTGCCACTTAGATTCTTGACATAGCTAAAGAAGGCTTTGTGGTTATCTTTCGAATCACTGGCTATTTTTCTTTCGAAGTTAGCCTTGGGGGATTTTATGAGGGACTTTAGTTTCTTACTGATACTGATCAGGGATGTCTTTCCTTCTTGGGATTTGCTTTTTTTCTGAACTAGTTTCCTCCTTCTGTTGTATATTCTGTTTATGGCAGGGGTCTACCAGACTGGTTTCCTTCTCTTAGGGGAGTGAGTCTTTGTTTTTATAGGGATGGCATGATCCATGCATCCTTGTAGATGCTCATAGAGTGCATTTGTAAAGGTTCCTGCATCTTGGACACTGTTATCCTATAGCGTGGGGGCTGCAAAACTTACCACCTCTGTCTTAAGTAAGGTGAAGTTTGCTATAGAAAAGTTTTTCCCTGTGGTTTCCTTGGTTGGAGGTGGTGGTGTGGTGTGGACATCCAGAGTGATTAGTTTATGGTCTGATCTTACCAGTGATGGGCTGACCTCTGGTGTGGAACACCTGTTGCCCATGTTGGTGATAACCAGGTCCAGTATGTTTTCACCTCTGGTAGGGGAGTTTACCAGCTGATCCAGTGCATTTGAGTTGATAAATTCCAGGAAGCGTTGGACCTGGGAGTTTGTACTTGAGTAGTTTTCCCAGTTAACGGTAGGGTAATTGAAATCACCCAATATCAGGGTGTTCAGTAGGACCTTCATGTTTTCCAGTGTCTCTACAAAGGCGTAGTGGTGGTCCTGGGTCATGGAGGGTGATCTGTAGCAGGCCACAATTTGCATTGCAGATTTACCTGATGTTAGTTGCACATGGATGATCTCGGAGGTATCATGCTGCGCCACTAACCTGGAGGTGTAGGTATCCTTGATGAATATTGATACACCCCCTCCTTTTGTGTTTCAGTCCATGTTCTGTGGCTGAAATGTGTGGTATGAGTTGTAGCTCGGTAGTGCTGGGGTGTTCTGTGGAGCCTTGAACCAGGTTTCAGTTGCTGCACAGATGTCGACATTCTCCATACTGAGGAGTGCTTCGAGCGCATGCATTTTGAGATTTAAACTCCTGGCATTGAGTAGCATAACCCTCATTTTTTTATTTGTGCTGTTTACGGAGGTGGATTTGACTTTTGAGCCTTGCCTAAAAAAGGCACTATGGGGGCAGCAAGGGCCTTGGCCAGTATTCGAAAGCCTAGGGGGTGACAGGTACAAATCATCTCTTGTAAAGCAATGAGGCCTGTCGAGCATGTCATCCCAGGCTGACAGACACTGGATCCCCTTTGAATGACACCAGAAGCTTAGCCAATTGTTAAAACTGATCTTTTTTTCTTTATACTGCTGTATCATTCTTGGTTAGGGCAGGATGCTACTCAGGGTCAGGGTCATACCCACCTGGGCTACATGATCAGAGATCTCTTCCATGTCTCTTTTCATGTAGTCCAGGGAGGTATGTCTCAGGTCATTCACACCAACATGAACAATGACAGAGTCATATTTGTACTTGTTCTGGAGTGACCTGAGTGCTTGTGTTATGTGGTGGATTATGGCTCCTGACAGGCAGCTAACAGTAACCTTCTCCTTGTCCAGCCTAGTGAGTGGGACATCAGTGTGCCTGACTATAGAGTCGCCTATTACTATTGTGTTAGGTGTGTTATTTCTCCTTAAGGGCTGTGATTGTGCAGCACACTGATTTTGTGTTTTATGTGTTGTCTGGTTTGTGACGGGAGGTGCAGGTTTTTTGGGTGTCTGCTTTGGAGGTCTGTGATACTTTTGCAGGTTTTCATTTAGAGCCACAGAGTATGATTTTGTGTATTTATGTGTATTTTTTGCCAGTGCTGGTTTAGTATGTCTATGTGAGTCTGGAGGTGTGGTGCAAGTATTAACCTTCTCCTCATGACTGCCTGTTCCAGTCTTGGGTGGAGAGAGCTTAGCCTCCAATTTAGCTATATAATTGCATCTCTCGCATATGTTAATGTTTTGTGGTAGGAGGAGGGGATTGTCTGTGTACATGAGGCAGTTGTAACATTGCCTCAGGATACCTAGGTTCACCAGCTCGACTGGAGAGTATACCTGAAATTGCCCTTTGGTCATGCCTGAATAGTAGGGTGAGCTGCTTAGTCTCTTGGTTGGAGAGGGGTGAATAATGAGCCTTGCCCTGCTGGGCAATCAAGTGTTGGGGTATATTAGTGCTTGCTATTAGGTCTGAGCAAGTGCTGGTCTGTAGGATGCTTTTTAAGTTTTTAGGTTGAGAGTTAGACTACTTTCAAGGGAAAAACTGAAGAGGAGACTTGGTGGAGCCGGGATAAATTTAGCCCTAGCTAACTGGTGCTGTCCAGATGTGTAAAACCGTGCAAATGGGGTTTTTACAGCAGGGAAATGAAAGAGATAGAAATTAGCCCAAAATGACCTATAAACTACTAACGTCTGGGCTGGAACCACTCCTCCAGGGAAAGATGGCTGCTCAAAGCTCCCTCTCTCACAGATAAACAGAGAAACCTCCCTCTATCCAAGTAAGGTATGGGCAACTCAGAAAATTGTAACACAGCCCTGAATTCAGCACTAGCCTGAAAACTGGACTATGCTAGCTTAGAAAGGTGGGAAACAAGGAAAACATTTTTTTTAAAGATAAGGCAAAAACAGTAAATAATACACTTAAAACAGCTTTAAATGACTACAAACAGTAAAAACAATACACTTAAAACAGATTTAGATGACTACAAGCAATCAGAAAAGGCTTTTAAACAAATTACCCAATTAACCAGTAAAAAAATCTCAAAACTGAGCCCTGTTCCTGTAGTCTTCAATCAGAAGAGTTCTAACTGCACACTCCTGCCACTGGGGTGCAGGGGAGCCTTCTCCAAAAAAGAAGGCCTGGATTAGTGCTCAAGTTATACAAACAAAGCTAGATTCAGCAGGCCTGGATCTAGTCTATGCTACAGCAAACAAGGTGCACCAATTTCAGTAAGAAACAGTTCAAATATGCAGGCACTATAAGCCTTTAACCAGAAATTCCCAGCTCAGAAGGGCAGAGTCCAGCCTCTCCTCCCACAAGATTGCAGACCACGAACCTTCTTAATGTAAAATAAATGGCCTGAAGCCCAAGTGCTTAAACCAGAACTAATACACTTTTAGAATAACATACACTGAGCCTTCAATCAGCAGTTCCCAACTTAGAAGGATGTAAGCTACCTGTCCTGCTACAACAGTGCAGACCACAAATCTTCTTAATGTAAAACAACTGGTCTGAAGCCCAAATGCTTAAACCAAAAGGCTTAGAATGATAGCTACACTTTAATCAGGTTACTACCAAGCAGTAATAAATACAATTGAATACTTTTAAGAAGGCCTGGATTAGTGCTCAAGTTATGCAAACAAAGCTAGATTCAGCAGGCCTGGATCTAGTCTATGCTACAGCAAACAAGGCACACCAATTTCAGTAAGAAACAGTTCAAATATGCAGGCACTATAAGCCTTTAACCAGAAATTCCCAGCTCAGAAGGGCAGAGTCCAGCCTCTCCTCCCACAAGAGTGCAGACCACGAACCTTCTTAATGTAAAATAAATGGCCTGAAGCCCAAGTGCTTAAACCAGAACTAATACACTTTTAGAATAACAGACACTGAGCCTTCAATCAGCAGTTCCCAACTTAGAAGGATGTAAGCTACCTGTCCTGACACAACAGTGCAGACCACAAACCTTCTTAATGTAAAACAACTGGTCTGAAGCCCAAGTGCTTAAACAAAAAGGTTTAGAATGATAGATACACATTAATCAGGTTACTACCAAGCAGTAATAAATACAATTGAATACTTTTAAGAAGGCCTGGATTAGTGCTCAGGTTATGCAAACAAAGCTATATTCAGCAGGCCTGGATCTAGTCTATGCTACAGCAAACAAGGCACACCAATTTCAGTAAGAAACAGTTCAAATATGCAGGCACTATAAGCCTTTAACCAGAAATTCCCAGCTCAGGAGGGCAGAGCCCAGCCTCTCCTCCCACAAGAGTGCAGACCATGAACCTTCTTAATGTAAAATAACTTGCCTGAAGCCCAAGCGCTTAAACCAGAACTAGTACACTTTTAGAATAACAGACACTGAGACTTCAATCAGCAGTTCCCAACTTAGAAGGATGTAAGCTACCTGTCCTGCTACAACAGTGCAGACCACAAATCTACTTAATGTAAAACAACTGGTCTGAAGCCGAAGTGCTTAAACCAAAAGGCTTAGAATGATAGTTACACCAAGTAGTAATAAATACAATTGGCTACTTTTAAGATGCGCAAAAGCAAAATAAAGTAGGAAGAAACACAAATACAGTCAAAGCAGATGAAAAAAGTGCAATTATTTTTTGAGTGAGCAAATGAAATGGGCCCAGGAGGAGTATCCAAGTGCAAATTTACAAGAGGGGCGGGCAGTTTCAAAGCCACCGAGATTAACATCAAAACAAAAGCAGGGGGGGTGGGTGGGAATCTAACTGAAAAAACAGAGCCACAACTTCCAGCTAGATAGCATTCAATGCAATACAAATAAATCAATTTAAATGCTGTATTATTTGAAAAAAGTGCAGATGCCCCCACTTATCTCTGTCTATTCAAGAATTCTAACAAGCATTAACTGAACAAAATGGAGCCACAACTTCCAGCTAGATAGCATTCAATGCAACACAAATAAATCAATTTAAATGATGTATTATTTGAAAAAAAGTGCAGATACCCCCACTTATCACTGGCTATTTAAGAATTCTAACAAGCATTAACTGAAAAAAATGGAGCCACAACTTCCAGCTAGATAGCATTCAAAGCAACACAAATAAATCAATTTAAATGTTGTATTATTTGAAAAAAAGTGCAGATACCCCCACTTATCACTGGCTATTCAAGAATTCTAACAAACATTAACTGAAAAAACAGAGCCACAACTTCCAGCTAGATAGTATTCAATGCAACACAAATAAATCAATTTAAATGCTTCTGATATTGACTCCAGACTTGATCCCTCTCTTTCATTGTAGTCTTAGTATCCTTAGTTAGCCATGGAGCATAGTTAGCTTTCAGTCTTATAGTTCTGGAGGGGGCAGGACAGTTTAGGATTTTCAGGAAGTAGAGTTAAAGTACTGTAGGGCATCATCTAGAGATAGTAGTATTAGGGGTGTCCAATTACAGCTTTGTAGTGAATTGATGAAGTCAGTTGTTTTAACGGTCTTTTTGTTATGTATTACTCTGAGGTTGGTTTGGCTTATGTAATGGGGTCTCTTCCGAATTAAGTAGTTTGGCTGATGATCACTTAGACTGTCAGGTAGACAGCCAGAGTGCCATGCTAAAGTGGGGTCAGATAATAGATTCCAGTCTAAGATGGATTCGCGTTTTGAGGTTTTGCTGTTCTGGTTGGGGTGGATATAATCTGGGTGAATCTATGGAGGTTAATTTGGGTAGTTGGAGTGTGCTAGAGCAGTTCAGCCAGTCAATATTAAAGTCACCTAACAGTACAGTTTCTTGTGGCATGGAGTTTGAGATCCAGTTTAGCAGGTTTTCCATTATAGTAGTGTTATTTTACTCCTTATGTGTTCTATGCTCTTTGTACAAAATAGTTATGTTTGTATAATTTATTTTTATTATTTTTTATAATTGTTTACCATATATCTGGAGCTTTTGTCCCCGTGCCTCCACTGAAAACGGTCACCTTGTGTCCAGTCGGACTTACCTGGTAAACAAATGGAAAATAAATAAAAACTAAAATAAAATATACTAAGAAAATCAATCAATATACCAAGAAAAATCCAAAACTTAAAAAAAACACAATGAAGGAAAATGTTTCCTTGATGCTGTCATGAAAATCCCACTCACTTATTCAGATATTATTAGACTAAATACAATATTATGTAGCATTGAAATGTGCTGACATTATAAGGGTGACAGTTCATTATTTACTCATAAAGCAAATGTCAGAGTGGAAAAGTTCAAATAGTGGATAAAGAGGGGGAGGGGAAGAGAAGAAAGAGTGAGAAATATTATTTTAGAAGTAATAATTAGGGTAGATATGGGAGACAGGAGAAAAAATGAGTAAAAGCAACATTACAAGTAAGAGAAACGAAACCAAGGAAAAGAAGAAATAACATGGACAACAAGATTTACAGCTGCAGACTGGCAAGTAGATTGGTAGCAGGTGTCATAAAACTGGGTTTGGAGAAAATTTGGTGACATTGAACAAACAGATTTGTCCACATTAACCATGTATCATTTTGTGTGTGTGTGTGTGTGTGTGTGTGTGTGTGTGTGTGTGTGTGTGTGTGTGTGTGTGTGTGTGTGGTGTAAAAGAACTATAAAGCAAATCTGCACCGATACCTGCTTGCTGCCTTGGGGCAATTTATAAATATTGCACTTACAAAAACTCATATCATCGAATCTGAAATCATTGAAAACTATAAAGCAACTAGAAATAACATTCCACAAAGTTTTTACTACGTTTATGCAGGGGGGCAAGCCCCCTGCACCCCATGTGGGAGCCCCCCACACCCCCCGTAATTAAATATACCAACTCCAAGGTTGCACTACAGTGGGGGAAAACCCCACTGTAGTGCGAGGTTGGAGTTGGTATATTTAATTATGGGGGTGTGGGGGGTGCAGGGGGGTTTGCCCCCCTGCATAAACGTAGTAAACAGTGTCTGGGATGTTATTTCTAGTGCTTTATAGTTTTCAATGATTTGAGATTCGATGATATGAGTTTTCGACGAAATGAGTTTTTGATGATTTGGTCTCGATGATTTGAATTTCGATGAAATGAAATTTCGATGATATGAAGTGGAACCGAGCTACCACATAGGTGGTAGTCTACTTAACACCGAATATGTGATGAGACCTTGGGACCCAGGTGGACAGTAGTCTCTCCTTTGATAATCACATCGCTACAGTAGTCAGGAAGTCCTTCTATGTGGCACACCTCATCACAAAAGGGTTCTCATCCAGGAAAAAAAGAGGTCATTGTTCCCCTTTACTTGACACTCATTAGACCCATTATAGAGTACAACGCCCCTTTTGGAATGTACCTCACAAGACATTTGCAGCAGGTGGAAAGGCCGCAGAAGTACCTCACAAAGAGGATTACTGGCCTCAAACAGATGCCCTACACTGACCATCTAAAAAAATTCCAGCTTTACTCCGTAGCATATCACCTACTCCGAGGTGATTTCTGCCTCACATATAAAGCTATGTCAAACCCAGAGCTGTTGGACATGCTACACCTAAAGAAATCCCAATACCTCTGATCTACATGCTCTAGGGACCTAAACCTTGTCACCACAATAAACAGGACATGCTGGAGTGATAGATTCCTGTCCCAGAGACTTCCCATACTCTGAAACAAGCTACCCATCTATGTCAAGCAAAGTTCCTCATTAGCACTTTTCAAGAAAACTCTTTGAGTGGATGGGAGATAGGAAAATATACCCTGGGAATCACTTCTCTGGCTCTGCTCAACAGTGACACAGGAAAATAACTTTCTTGGGTGGCATAAGCCAGGGAAACTTGTTGGCTAAGCTTACTTAGGCCCTTAGGCCAATAGCCTAGTACCTACCTATTATTTAGACTAAATACAATATTATGTAGCATTGAAATGTGCTAACATTATAAGGGTGACAGTTCATTATTTAGCCATAAAGCAAATGTCAGAGTGGAAAAGTTCAAATAGTGGATAAAGAGGAGGAGGGGAAGAGAAGAAAGAGTGAGAAAAAGTATTTGTTAGAAGTAATAATTAGGATAGATATGGGAGGCAGGAGAAAAAATGAGTAAAAGCAACGTTACAAGTAAGAGAAACGAAACCAAGGAAAAGAAGAAATAACATGGACAACAAGATTTACTGTGTGTGTGTGTGTGTGTGTGTGTGTGTGTGTGTGTGTGTGGTGTAAAAGAACTATAAAGCAAATCTGCACTGATACCTGCTTGCTGCCCTGCTGAGGGGGACACTTAAGCAAGTGCAGTGGACTGGCTCCAGTAGGAAGGGATGGCAGCATAACTCTCAACATTATAGAACAAGAAATCTAGACAAGGCCATAAATAATAGGGGACAAAGGCCCAAAATGGGACAATTTATAAATATTGCGCTTACAAACTTAGAAAGTTGATAAAGATATTTTGCATTAGAGTGAATTTTCTTAAGGATTTGAAGTCTGGAAATCAAATGTCTGTCAACTTTCTGACTTCAGTGTTCAATGATTTGCCAGTGATTTGACAGAAAACTGCAATTTTATGAAAACCAGACAAAAAATCTGGACTTTCTGCAAAAATCTGTACTGTTGAGAGATATGGATGGGAGTCTTGAACCAACACCCATCAATCATTTTCATTTGTTTGCCAAAGCCATTACAGCAGTGTTTTGCAGAGAGGTGGGAAAAGCCTTAAATTTGGCTGGTATGTTGTATGGGTGTGGGTAGCTGTTTGCGGAAGGTGGAGGTCTGCCTTTGTAAGTGTGGTGCGAATGTTATGGATTATGAAATGGAGAGATTGAGTAAAATTGTGCTTAGTGACGTCCCTAGCAATTTCATCACTGCTTGATTCAGACATATACATTCCCATGTGTTTGTCAATACTGTGCTTGAGTGCATTGTTTTGGAGTGTGGTATCACTGCTACAGCTGCTGCTACTCTTTCAATACAAGTTACTGCTTTGGAAGTTTTCTCCAGGAGTCTGTTGCTGAGAGGATGAGAGACATGCTACAGGTATACAACCAAGACAAACTGGATAAAGCAATAGTAAGAAAAAGTACTAGTGACATCAGAGGCTTGGGAGGTCATTGTTAAGAAACAGAGAACTGTTGTAAAATTTATCATTAAATACCATAAGTTCAGGTTATACTATATATGTAAAGATAACCATGTCAGCAGCCAAAATGCATTATAAGTTGAATGTTTTACTGTGCACATTTTAAATGGATAGACTGGCCTAAACTCTGGACTGATGCGTTTGCTTTTTTTTTTTTTATTCCTGGGAAATGCTATTCAGAAGTGAAGAGACATAGAGGGAACAGATTTAGTGGCACACCAGGCTGTGATTTTTTTTTAAATGTCTATTGTTATGCAAAGCTAACTAGTTGAATCTAGTAAAGCTGGAAATGTGAGACTGTAGCCCACTGAAGGAGGGGAGATGGGAGGAGTAACCTGGCCAGCAACTGAAACTTGCAAAACTGCTCCTTGTGAAACATCTTTTTTATCTCAGTAATTTGTTGACAGTTTTGCAAGTTTCTTTCAGAGAATGTGTAGTACATCAGTAGGAACAACATTTGTAAAACTCAGCGCATACCTGTCAATGACACATGAGCTGCAGACTCACAAACTTAGCAGTTTTTTTCAGGTGTTCCATTCTAAGTGAATGGAAGTCTAGTCTGACAACAAATGGTAGGGCTATTTGTTCTCAGTCTGTGCATTATGGGACAGATTTAGCTTTCCAAAGTAATCCCGATGTCTGCCCCCATGAGGACAGAAGAGTAAAAACAAAATAAAATTAGGAATGAGTACTTATTTTGCTGCAGGCAGCTTTGGGAGGTGTAGTAAATCATGGCAAGATAAAAAAAATATATGTTTTCTTCATCATTTGCTCAGTGAAGTCCCTAGCAATTTCATCACCGCTTGATTCAGACATATACATTCCCCTGTGTTTGTCAGTACTATGTTTGAGTGCATTGTTTTGGAGTATGGTATCACTGCTACAGCTTGTGGTACTCTTTCAATACAAGTATCTGCTTTGGAAGTTTTCTCCAGGAGCCTGTTGCTGAGAGGATGAGAAACATGCTACAAGTATACAACTAAGACAAACTGCATAAAGCAATAGTAAGAAAAAGTACTAGGTCACATCAGAGGCTTGGAAAGTCAAAGAAGAAACTGAGAACTGTTGTAAAACTTGGCATTAAATACCATAAGTTCAGGTTACACTATAAGAGAATAACTATGTCAGCAGCCAGAATGCATTACAAACTGAATATTTTACTGTGCACATTAAGAAATGGATAGATTGGCCCAAACTCTGGACTGATGTGTGTGCTTTGTTTGTTTTTTTTTTTTTTTTTTATTCCTGGGAAATGCTATTCAGAATTGAAGAGACATACAAGGGAACAGTTTTAGTGGCACACAAGGCTGTGATTTTTTTTTTATGTCTATTGTCATGCAAAGCTGACTAAATAATTGAATCTAGCCAAGCTGGAAATGTGAGACTGTAGCCCACTGAAGGAGGGGAGATGGGAGGAGTAACTTGGCCAGGAATTAAAACTTGCTAAACTGCTCTTTGTGAAGTCTTTTTTATGTCAGTAATTTGTCGACACTTTTGCAAGTTTCTTTCAGAGAATGTGTAGTACATCAGCAGGAACAACATTTGTAAAACTGAGTGCATACCAGTCAATGACAGACTCTCAAACTTGGCAGTTTTTTCAGGCTTTCCATAAATGGTAGGGCTATTTGTTCTCACAATCTATGCATTATAGGACAGATTTAGCTTTCCAAAGGTATCACAATGTCTGCCCCCATGAGGCAGACAAGAGTAAAAACAAAATAAAATTAGGAATGAGTACTTATTTTGCTACAGGCAGCTTTGGGAGGTGCAGTAAATCATGGCAAGATAAAAAATGTATGTTTTCTTCATCATTTGCCCGTAGTGGTCCTTTAATAAAATTATTAGAATATTATCAGATTATTATCAGATTTATATAGATTAGGAATTATCCCATCCATACCTGGTGCTTTATTAATTTTAAGATTTTTAATTTGGTCTTTTAATTCCTTAAAGGAAAATGGCTTATCGGTCTCGCTTTTCTGTTCTTTTGATAGTTTATTATGTATGTTTTCTTTTAAAAAAAAAAACTATCCAATAAGTTGCTGTTGCTCAGGTTTGACTTTGTTTTATTAATTTCTTCATAATATTTGCTAAAACATTTTAATATATCTTTGTGGTGCATAGCTTTGATAGTCTTATTCCCTTCTTTATAAACAATTTCCTTGATATGATTTATTTTATTCATATTTTTCAATCTAATAGCTATTCTATGAAGGCTATTGGGATTTATTGAATTCAACTGTAATTTAATTTTTTTCTAGATTAATGGAAACCTTATTATGTAAGATTTCTAGGTATTTCTGATTTAGATTTTTCAACTGTGCACTTGCAGCTTTATTGCTGGGTTTAAGGTTTAATTTTAGTTTATCAGTTTCAGCTTGGAGAACATGGCCACAGTGGTGCAGCGGTTAGCGTTGCTGCCTCACAGCAAGAGGTTCTCCAGTTCGATTCTCGGCTGGAGCGCCTTCTGTGTGGAGTCTGCATGTCCTCCCCACGGTTGAGTGACATTTAAAGACATGCTTTAATGCTTTTGTGCATAAATGGGTGTGCCTTCTTTGAAGGTTGGGCGTCGGGCTGGCAACTCAGCACTGCAAAAATCCACTGCTAATCATTAGCGGACCAGAGTTCTGCTGTGGTGACCCCTAACCAGGAAAATCTGAAAGACATTAGTTTAGTTTCAGCTTAGAGAACATTTAACTCTTTATCCCATTCCTTTGTTTTACAAATATACCAGTTCTTTACTTTACCATATAAGTAAGCTTTTTCACATGTCTTATAGTATGACATTATTGACCTTACCATTATTGTTAAAGTCCATAAATTGATGTATCTGTTTTAATAACCATTCAGTAAAGCCTTTTATTTTAATTATATATGCTGGGAGTCTTTGACCCACGTGGTGGTGCTGCGGTAGCGTTGTCACCTCACAGTAAGATGCTGTCCAGTTCGATTCTCAGCTAGACCATCTTCTGCGTGGAGACATGCGTGAATGGGCGTACCTTTGTTGAAGGTTGTGCATCAGGCCTTTCAAGCCGGTACGTAAAAATCAACTGCCAATCATTAGCGGACCGGAGTTCCGCTGTGGCGACCCCTAACTGGGAAAAGACGAAAGACACAAACATGCTGGGAGTCTTTGGCAAGAAATTAAATTGTTTGGACTTAATGTTAATCTAAATGTAATAGCGCTGTGGTCAGATGAGGAACACAAAACTATTAGTACCTCCTCTATCCTGGAGTATAATGCATTGGATACCAATATTTTATCTATATTGGTTTGAGTCCCAAATTAAAAGAATAGAGAATATATTTTAAAGAAGCATCTAGTTTTAATCTGATATATCTGCCATATACAGTGTATTAATATAATGATATAAATGTTTCACTACTGAAGATAACATTTGTAATGCCTTTGTCTGATAGGATGTAGTTAAAATCACCAGCTATATAGTATAGTGTTATAATATCAGTATTTCTTAACTATTTTAGAACCAATCCTAGGGATAGGTATGTAGAAGGGTGTAGTATTTTTATCAATTTCTATTGCCACCAATCCCAGCATATCATTCTTGTCAGAAAAGGAATCCACTATTTTAGGTAGACCTGACTTTGTTTTCCAGAGAATAAGAATACCTCTTCTTTTTGAACCAAACTGAGAGCCAATTAAAACTGAATAATCTGTTAACAACAATTTATTTAAATTGCTAGTTAATAAATGAGTTCCTGTAGATAAACAATGTCTGCTTTTTGTAGAGTTAAATGTTTATTTAAACTACCCCTCTTTAAAGGGCTATTAAATCCATTTATATTTAATGAAAGACATTTATATGCTGGCATGTATTGGAAAAATAGGTATAGAAAATTATATGAAATAATTTAGTGCATTAAGCATTATACTAATAAAAGAACAACTTGTTATGGACAGACACAATAAGGATGATATGAAAATTTCAGAATTAAAAACATTTTTAACCTCCAACATGGAATAAAACATTCCAAGCTTGATAAAAAGTTCATGCAAATGACTTACTAACAACACCATAACACAACCAGTCACATTGTTACTATTACTTCTATGTACATAAACTGAAAATTTCTAAATAAATATTTTACACTTTTTAAGAAGATGTTAAATTACTAGAAAACAAACCAAAAAAACTATACAATAAGGTTTACATATAATAAGACCTATCAAACAGAAGAACTTTAAATAACTATTCAGTTATAACAATTAGCATTAATTATATAGAACATTTATTTATATTTTAACTATCACATTGAAGATACGCTCCAACCATTCTTAATACTTGAAATAGTTATATGAATTAAGAAACTATGTGTTATGAGTAAATAATATCTTTTTAAGGTACATATGCCTGTAATTTAACCAGAATAATACTCATGTTCAATATGTACAGCATTGGATAACAAACAGATTACCTATACTTATTACACTTTATAAAAAGGTTATGAACTAGTACCTATATTAAAATTTTGCCTATGTAAATTACTTACATTTCTAATACTTTCACTTCAAAAACCTCTTAACTGATTAAAAATTCTCATCTAATCTCTCACACAGACTAGAAGCTTGTGAAAACAGCCTGCATATATTTTGGCTATTTACATCTATATTCATTATCTAATGAGCTCTGCGGTGGTGGTGCTGCGGTAGCGTTGTCGCCTCACAGTAAGACACTGTCCAGTTCGATTCTCAGCTAGAGCGTCTTCTGCGTGGAGACATGCGTGAATGGGCATACCTTCGTTGAAGGTTGTGCGTCAGGGCTGGCAACTCAGCACGTAAAAATCTACTGCCAATCATTAGCGGACCGGAGTTCCGCTGTGGCGACCCCTAACAAGGAAAAGCCGAAAGACACAACAACAACAACATTCCTTATCTAATGAGGTTGAATTATAAAGCAGACTGCTAATGTCTATATTTTAAGCATAAATATAAGTTATCGTAAAGAAATTGTATGTGTTTTTCAACTTATGTTATTCCACTATTCCCTATATGACACATATCTGAGTTTTCTAACTAATAAAGTGGTGCTACAGCGTTATATAGTATAACAAATGCTTCAGCTAGGAATAATACTCACTAAAAACTTCAGAATTACATTTAAAAAGCACTGTGCCAGCTACAGAGTAATACTGAAAACATTTAACATAAATTTCCACTCAACTTTTAAGTGTACATTTGTGTATTGTGTTTGAGGTTTAATGGGAACAAGTCTGTGTCCCAAGTCAAATATGTACCTTTTGTGCATCATTTCACTTGTCCCCCTTGAAATAATTTAACAGATGTTCCAAGTGTATATAGCTAAAATAAGCCATTCAGAAGTCTAATGAATTACTATTATATTAAATTGCACTACTTACAGTTTGTCTTTAATACTGGAAAATACCATTTTAGCAATCCCTTTCTGTATTCTGTAAGCTTCCTGCTTCTGAGGAGTTAGAGGTCACGTTGCAATTCCTCTCTGACTCAGGAACTGTTCAGAAAGGAAGCAGAGACACAGAGAAGCTTGAGGCAAGCTGAAAACATTCTCTAAGCTCTTCTGAAGTAATTCAGTAGGAAAACAGACTGAAAATAAAATCTTTAAACACAGAAGGTCCATATACATATTCTGCAAGCCACATTTAAACTGAAAAATGTTTTTCTTTTTAACATCAAATAAGCAAGGCAAAGTTATACAAACTTAATAACATCACTAGAAAGAAAAGGGGATTAAAACACATTAGTGCATACATTTTAAATATATTCCCCACTGTCAATAACACTATATGTAAATACTGGTGTTAATTTTTAAAAACTAAAACAGTGAAGAGTTTTAACATTCTCTTCTATACACACACATTTCCCAACAGTCAAACTAGCTCCCAAACCAGACTCATTCTATTAAATGTACTCAGTAACTAAATTATTGTTGAAAAGGAAAAAGTGAGAGGGCAGAAAAGAAAGGAAAAGGGGTAAAAAATAAAAAAAAAATGAAAACTGGTCGAGTATGGTAGGTATTACCCTTCAGATCCATAATAGTTTGGTTACAATAAGCTTATTGTTATATACTTTACTCCCTCTAGTGGAAACATTGCAGTGTTACAATAACAGGGAAACTAATACTTGTAAACTGAAGTTAATGTAAGGAAAATAGAAAAGTATTACCTAGGTGTTTTCATTTAAAAGATGTTTCAGAAACGTAAGACAAAATATAAATAACTAGCAGATAGTTTTATTTGTCTCTGGGCTTTTTTTGTTCTTTTTAACTGTCCAATCATTCCTTGTAGCCTGTCCTTTTAAAGATACACTCACATCTACATCATCAGTCAAATTAAGTAAATTATTGTTCTGGATGAAGAAAACTGCATCTTCTAAGGACTCATATGTTTTTTCCTCTCTGGTAAGAATACTCTTAGTTTTGCAGGGTATATTAGGTGAGTTTGTATTCCGGCTTTCTTCAGTGATTTTAACAGAGGAATACAAGCTTTTCCTTTCAAAACCACCAGAGGAGTAGTCATTGTCAAATGTAATGAAATAATCACCAATTTTTATGGGTGAGGCAGACCAGACTGTTTTCAAAACTAGATCCTTGTCTTGACTAGAAGTAAATGTGATTATACAGATCTTGGATTTGAAAGTGTTTTGCTTGGTGTCATTACAGTAAAAAATTTATGAGCCTTCTCTATGCCAAATGACAGGGCTTCAGGAAGGTTTGATGTTTTTGGATTCCAAGTGGCTAAGAAATGTACCATGTTATCTCCTTCTAGTTGCTCAGGGACTCCATAAATATGGATGTTGTTCCCCCTCAACCTAATCTCCAGGTCATTAATTTTTTTTTCAAGAACTTGTTGTTTTGTTGAAGAATAAAATCAATGTTATGTTCTCCTTCTGTAAGTCTGCTGTCTATGTCAGTGATGTAATCCTCCATAGCAGATACCTGGAATTTCTGTTGTTTCACTACTTCCTGAATTAATTCAGTCTGCTTTGTACAATCTTCTTTTATTTTGTCGACTTTGAAGTCCAGTGTATCTAGTTTTAAGAATACATCTTGTATACTACAAAGAATAGACTATAACTCTTTCTTCATTGAATTTTCTTGTAAAACTACTCTAGAGTGGTTCATCTTCCTTTGGTAATCTTTATCTTGAAGTTTTGACAGGAAATATTTGAAATGTAAATTGTTTTTTCCACTAAAATGTCCCAAGAAGTTTACAACATGATATTCCAGTTTATTTGAATGATTTTGATGAAAATGACAATTTAACCCTGTCAAAATGTATAGGAGAAGCAAAGCAAAATTCATGTGCTGCTAACTGCTTGCCATCTTAGCCACTCCCCCTGGCCTGCTACATTTCTGGCACCTATTGGACAGAAGGTGCATGGCAAGCAATATTATGGATCAGAATTGTGTGCTTGACTCTGCTAAGCCAGTCGTGCAGGTTTTCATGACCACATACCCATGAGCATGCATGTAACAGGAAGAAGGTGTGGCAGACCCTCATGGTGACATGAGTGTACACATCAGTTTCCAGATAGGAGTTGAGGCTATACGATGGTACCCTGACCTTAAATCTCACTTTGTAAATACCTTTGATTCGTTTAGTTCTGTTATGATGTCATCAGTTGTTGGTGTTATACATATCTACTTTTGGATGGCTTTATTAACTTGCCTAATGTCTTAGCCATCCTACAGACTGATTCATTCCTTCTCCTAGGAGGTGAAATTCAAGTTCCAAGAGTAGAGCCATCATTCACTGTGGAAGGTAGAACTTTTGTGGTTATGCACCTAACTCCTTCTTCTTGCCATGGCTTGACTTCTGCTAATGCTTGCCTCACAGGGTGCATGCATGATTCCTCAAATGCATACCCCTTGGTATGCAGCAGACTGCACAATGCTAGTCCAAACTTGGTTATTATGGTCTCAGTGAACCAGTCATGGCTCCTCCCCTAAGGCGAGTGAGCTAACAATTGCCACTTCTTTCCCATATCCTCTGCACTAACTCCTCTAGTGTCTGGGTTACTAGTCAAAGCCAGATCAGTAGTCATAAAGCAACACTTTATACCTATTTGCCAATGGAGCTGGTGGATGCCTATACAAAATCAGAACTGGTTGTCTTGCACTGGATATCATTAGACATTTTGTCATACTTCCTTGCTTTCTAAGTTCTTTTTCATCAATTTTCCTCATATGTTAAACTGTTATTGTTATAGACCACTACCTGGTAGCCCTTTAAGATGCTGATTCCTTTCAATAAATCTCATATTCTGCAGGTAAACTATATGGCCTCTTACTTTTTGTTTTGGATATGACTCTTACACTGTGTTTAGAATATGAATAAAATGTAGTGTTTTGAGTTGGGGTACCTTTGCCATGAGAACATGATATTTTATCTAGGATATACTTTTGTCTGTATTAATGTTCTTTAGGTGGTTTCCCACTACTGGAAGTGGTCCTTTAGAAATGAAAGCATATGCCTTTGTGATCACAGACTTTAATCTAGGTCTTGGCTTTATCTGATTATAGACTGTTTCAATCACTGTGTTGACTGATTCACCCCAAATATGTAAGTTTGTTAATCTTTATATTTTTTATGTTAATTTCTTTTTTGATGTATTTTTGTTCATATTATTATGCTTGATATACATGTATGTAATGTCTGTTTCTAAAGTTTTCACTTTCAGTCTCTGACTTTGATTATTCCATCACACTACTAATATTTTTATTTTGAAATGGTCTCTTTTTGGTATCCTGTCAGTCTAATCCATCTTTTACCTGGAAGTTATTGCCCTGTATACTAAATTTCTTACAATATTAATAATACTATTCACATTTATTGAAAGAACTCTAAAATTATTACTTTTCCTTTTTTAAGTTTACTGAAAATATCTTAAATTTTCATTTTCTTATTTTTATTCTTTCCCCAACTGAATATTTTTCTGAGTTTATGTACAACTATTCCTTGATCCTCATAATCAGAGTTTTCACTATTTTCATTAATTTAAACACATTAAAACTACTCCTTACCTTTCTTTTTAATATTTAGTGATGAATTTTTAAATCTTCTTTTCCTCACCTTTACCCTAACACCTATCAAATTTATTTTCCTTGCATCCATTACACTTTCCTAAACAAACACCTGACTTATCACTCTCATTTTTTTTCATTTTCAACATTTTCAGTACAATTATCTTCATCCTACTGAAATATAACATTTTGTCAAAGTTATCTTTCAGTACTTCATTCTTTATCTTAACACCTTTTTCCCCTTTCCCCCTTACTTCATCATTACTTTCAGACATTACAATACTTTCCTCCCCATTCTGATCAGCATTATATTGCTTTTCTTTTTTACAGTCAATTTAAAATACCCATCACTTTTACATATTCTACATTCCTTTTCATATTTATTCATCATGTGATCTTCCCCCGCATTGATTACATCTTACTTTTTTACACACATTTATCAGATGATTGAAATTCCCACAAAAAAAAAACAAGTTTTCAGCTGTTCCATATACCTAATTGTTCCTCTGTTACTACCTACATATATAATACTCAGTAACTGCTTTATATCTCTTTTTACATTTTAAAATAACATTCACTTCCCACCCTTCATTCCAAATACCCCTCTCATCTTTAACTTCCACAATATCAGAAACTGAATGTTTGTTTGTGTCTTTTGGCTTTTCCTGGTTAGGGGTCGCCACAGCAGAACTCTGGTCCGCTAATGATTGGCAGTAGATTTTTTACGTGCTGAGTTTGCCAGCCCTGACGCACAACCTTCAACGAAGGTACGCCTATTCACACATGTCTCCACACAGAAGACGCTCTAGCTGAGAATCGAACGGCACAACGTCTTGCTGTGCGGTGACAACGCTACCGCAGCACCACCACCACAATATCAGAAACTGAATAATAATGAAAAATAATTTTTAACATCTTTTAACTCAATTTCTTCAATATGAAATTGAACAAACACTTTTATCAAGTCCATTGCCTGGAAATATAATTTCATTCTACAGGTAACAGTTCTTTTTTCACAATTAAACAAAATTATTTCCATTAAGTCTTCAGTCTTAAATGTTACTTCACAAAATTTTTCTTTCCCCAAATGAATCAAGGATCTAATGTCTTTTGATTCACATCCCAGAGGTAACACTAAATTATCTCTCACAGTATGAAAACAGAAACTCAGAAGAGAGAGCCAGTGAATGTATTGTTGGATACATTTCAGTAACCGGCTAGTAAGTGCAATGCCTGGATGCCAGCAAAACAGAAATTCAGAGAACCTGAAAGAAAATCAACCACAAAAGGTGAGGAAAAAAACACTGACTGGGAAGAATTCTGCAGCTGCTCAGCTAAAAGCAGTGCAAGCTCCAGCTCTGGTGCAAGACATGACTTCTAGTAGCCTAGAGGAAAAAATAAGTCAAATGTATTCAGAAATGATAAAATAAATGAAACACTGATGGAGTATATCAACTCAAATAACAAAAGGCTGGATAAAATGGAAGAAGCTTTAAACATATAGTCAGAAGAGTTGATAAAACTGTAAAAATCAGAGGTCAAAATGAAAAAAAAGGCTGGCTGAATATGAGACTGCACAAGAAGAGGTTTTCAAAAAGTAATAGAATTATAAGACAGAGCATGCAAAAAAAACTGATGTTTTCTGCTGTACCAGAGAAACTGGAAGGAACAGACTGTATTAATTTTATGAAAGGACAGATAAGCAACTGAACTGGTATTTCACACACAGCATGCATTGTTAATTGAAAGGGCATATCATGTGTATGCTCCAAACCTGGCCATGAGAAAACAACCTAGACCTTTAATAGTAAAGATGCAATCCTACAAGCAGAATGAGTTGATTGTGACAAAACTGTGGCAGAAGGACAAAGTACTAAAAGTGAGAGACAGTAGAGTGTTTGTGGAAAATGATTATTCACTGTATACCAGGCAGAAAAGGAGTAAATGTATTAAATTAACGAGGCAATGTCAAAAAGCAGGTGTGAGATTCAAGATGATGTAGCCAGCTATCTTCAGAATATTCTTTCCTGAGACAAAATCATTTTAATACAGAACATGCTAAGCAAGAAATATAAAAGTTTGTCCAACAAGAAGTAAGCTGTGAAACAGAAAGGGATTATTTTTGTTGTTCAGGTAATAAAGACCACAGAGAGACTGTGCCAGTGAAACATTTTCCAGTGTTTCCACAGAAAATGTTTGAGAGAGACAGAAAAAAAGCACAAGAGTTGACCAGAAGAACCAAGTTTACTTTGGAAAGGAATCAGAACTGGATTTGTGAGATGGAGATAAACAGTGAAAAAACAGCAGCTTGGAAAGTGACAAATAAATGTGAAATTGTAAAGCATTAATTATATTTGTGAAACATGACAGAACAATAAAATTTAGAAACATTGAACTGACTTTGTTAAACTTGTAGGGGACTCTAAAGCATATGCCCTACTTCACATCATTAATATTTGGAGGAACACTTAGGAGAGAGGAAGAGGAAGGAAAGACTTAACTATAAGTAAAATAAACTTTTGTTCTTGACTGTAATATTGTATAGTGCATGATATCTACATGCAATTATTTTCAAGTGTAGTGGGGAGATACTAAAGTAAACAAGTGCCCCTGTTTTTTTTTTCCTTCTTTCTTTTTTTCCTTGTTCAGTTTTAAGAAATGTAGGCACTACAATATAAAAAAAAGAAGAAGGAAAAAAGTATTTTCAAAAGAGTATGATACAAGAAAAAATAATGTGCTTTATCTCCTTCTTGCATAGGGGAATGACTGGATTAAGGCCCATGGCTTTATCTAGTAACAATGTTTAAGAGAAAGCAAATAAATAAAACAAGAACACTGAATATAATGAAGATCTCCTGCAGCAAATAAATAAATAAAGAAATACCTGTAGAAGCAAGCCTGTATTTGGCTCTCATGTATCCATGGAGACAATCTGATAAAGAATAATAACAGAATACTTCTTTCTTTTGATTGCTTTCTTTCAATGACTAAGAGCTAATGATTTCTTAAAGCATTTAAGAGTTTTCTTTCTGGGAGAGCAATAAATATAAAATAAATCCAGACAGCACTTATTAGAAGAACAGACTGTACCATACTTCTTAGCCTGGATAACCTTCTTTTTAGGTTAAAAGTCTGTACGTGTAGAATTTGGGACAATTGTTCCTATTAGACAGATAAAACTTCAATATTTGAAGATGTGCGTGTGCGTGTATGTATATATATATATATATATATATATATATATATTTTTTTTTTTTTGAGGGCTTTCAATAAAACAAATGTGGCATAGGTTCAAATGGATATGACAAGAAACAACTATATAAAAGGTCAAATTGCCAAACATTAGTGTGGGCATGTATTGCAAAAGCTGGAACTAGATACATAACAAACAATGTTACAAATAAAAGGTGGGAATAATAACTTTTCAACATAATTAGCCTTTCAATATTATCATTAAATGTTAATGGTCTCACAGACATGTACAAAAAGGAAAGAGTAGTGAACTATTTTAAAAATGTAGAGTGCAAATAACTATGCTACAGGAGATACATTTTGAAAGAACTGAATGTGTGAATTTGATAAAGAAAGGTTTTCAGAACAGTTATTCAGAGGAATACCTGCGTCAAAGGAAAACAGAAGTACTAATACTAATTGTAAGAGGAGCTCCAATACTGATAGAAGAGGATAAAAAATATTATAATGGTAAATATGCAGTACGAAGGGGCTACTGGCAAGTGAGGAGGATTACACCACCATGTATTTATATTCCAAATAAAACTGCCATAATGGAGCGTAAGAAAACTCAGGGAAAATAATCAGTTTTCAGCATGGAATATTACTTAAAGGTGGGGAATGGAATTTGATTTGCAACACGGACGATGTGTCTAGCTGTCCAGAAGGGAACAATATAACAAAGGAGGGTAGATTTCTGGAGAAATTTATGAACATATTTGGCATAGAAGATGTGAATTCAGTAGTAGTAGTTCAGAGTGAATTTACAAATTATTCCCCAAAATATAAAAACTGGGTTAGGCTAGACAGAACTTAAATTTCACAAGAATACGTGCATTTAATTGAAAGTTTTGATACGCATCCAATAACTATTTCAGACCATACAGCAATAATAACTAAAATAAAAACACAGGGTAATGAAATAAAGATGAGACAGTGGTACTTCCCCACCTATCTGTTAAAAGAGAGGAATTTAAGGAATGGGTAGTGGAAATTATTCAGGAGTTATTAGAGAAGACATACATTTCTTCTGAAAATGCAGCTAGGGAGTGAGATAAAATTAAAGTGGAGTTTAAAAATAGGGTGGAAATAAAAGAAAGAGAGATATGGTTAAGAAGCAACAAGAATTATTTAGAGGGACTGACAAATGTTAAAGTATTGAAGAATAGGGAGAATCTCACAGAGCAAGAAGAGGAGCAATTGCAGAGTGCTAAGCAGAAAATAAAGGATTACATTGATAATATGCATGAGTTTAGAAAGATTGCTGTTACAAAATTGTTTTTGATAATAATGCCAGAGCACAAAAACTTGTAGTGTAACGACTCAGGCAACAGGCAAAAGGGTTGTCGCCAAGACTAGGGAGCCTATAACAAAGAAGATAACAAAAGATCCTATTTTAAGAGGAGGAGAAGCATCAACTTTCTCAGTGAAAGCAGCCGTGGTTGTAATACCTAAAGAGGGTAAAGACCCATCAGATCCAGCTTCATAAAGGCTCATTTCAATCCTAAACCATGATTATAAAGTGTTTGTCTATAATGGCTAAACGTATGGTAAATGTGATGCTAAAATTGATGGACATGGATGAAAGTGGTTTTGTAGAGGGGAGGCAAACATTTGACAACATTAACAGAACACTAATGATCTAGAGAGAAGCTGCATGCAAGAAAATACCACTGTTGTTGGTGGGTGTTGATGCACAGAAAGCATTTGACAGAGTAAGCTGGGAGTTTATGAGCAAGGCAATGGAAGCATTTGCATTCCCTGATAAAATTACATAAGGTTGATTAGAAGGATATATGAGGGATCGGAGGGGGAAATTAAAGTGGGTGGCTTCCTCTCTGATAATTTCTATTTGAGCAGAGGAACCAGTCAGAGGTGTCATCTTTCCCCTCTGCTATTTGTATTATATTTAGAACCATTTACAAAGAAAATAAGGGAGTCAGAAATTCAAGGATATAATTGGTATGGTAGTCAAGAAAAGTTGGCTCTTTTTTCAGATGATATTATTTTATACCTGATAAAACCAGAAATGGACATTTCAGTCTTGTGGAACATTTTGAAGCAGTTTCAAATCTTTTTGGGATACAAAACTAATGAAGCTAAACAAAGGCAACAGCTGTAAATTATATACCCACACAAAAACTGGTTCAGCAATATCCATATTTATGGAGACATGATAAAATGAAATACTTATGAGTATGAATTAAAAAGGATTCTGGTGTGGCAGCTAAGGATATCTGGGAAGAGACTAAACAAAATATAACACAAAAACTGAGAAATTAGAAGCTCTGTTACATGGTTATGGATAGCAAGCTACAAGCAGTTAAAACATTTTTAGTCCCTTTAGTTCTATACACAGGTCAGGCATATTTTTATCAAACAGAGGAGAAGTTGTGGATAGCAATTCATAAAGAGCTGAAGGATTTTACCTGGGAGCGGAAGATAAGAGTGAAGTGGGATAAGCTGATTTTTCCAATTGAACAAGGCAGTTTTGAAGAGGCATTTTCAGGTTACACAGTTCTATACACAGCACAAGTAGTAGAAACCTATAATTCAAAGTGGAAAGGGATAATGATGAAACAGGAGGGAAGCTAAAGAAACAAGGTGAGACTAGGATTTTGGATGCAGATCCTTAAAGAGAATAACAATAACCATGCAGAATATTATATTTATAAAGCAGCAGAAAGCATTCTAAGAACTAAGCCAACATGGGAATGGAGAAAGGAGATTCTGACGATAGGGATGACTGCAACTATGGATACAGACAATAGGCAAGAGGGGGGCAGAATTTATTGGAGAAAACTGCTAAATGAACCAAGGTATTGGGAGCAAAAAATTAGAGAAGGAAAAGTAATAGAATGGGAAGAGGCCAAGAATTTATTTGGACTGCAAGACAGAGATTGCCTTCCCTGTCAAGGAATGATATCAGAGTATAGGCAAAGAGAAAGAAACAGGAGGATCCTAAGTGAAAGACCAGCACTGGAAGAGATTTTAGTAGAATCTAGAACATAAGCTGTTGTTAAAAAGGAATAATTAGTAGAACATGTAAAATATTGCATGATAACTATAAGAATCAGTCAGAAAAGGTTAGAAAGGATTGGGAAGAGAGATTGGATAAGCAATTCACAAAGAAACAATTGGGGGATATATGTATGTCTCCCAAACATGCAACAAAGAAGATTTAGGCTCTTTGCTTGGAAGTGTTTACACAGGTATTTTTATACCCCAAGCAGACTCCAAAGAAGTTTTCCTCAGGTAGACAGCAAATGTTGGAGGTGTGATGGAGAAGAAAAAGGAAACTGGGAACATATTTTCTGGGAGTGTAATGAGTTGGCAGATTTTAAAGATTTCCAACAGAATGCTCTGTCAGAGATACTAGGTGAGCAATTTGGTGTACCTAAGGAAATGATTTTTTGAGCTATGATAGAGTCAGAATTGCCTAGACACAGTAAGGCCTTGCTTCCAGGTAGACAGCAAATGTTGGAGGTGTGATGGGGAAGAAAAAGAAAAATGGGAACATATTTTCTGGGAGTGTAATGAGTTGGCAGATTTTAAAGATTCCCGACAGAATGCTCTGTCAGAGATACTGGGTGAGCAATTTGGTTTAACTAAGGAAATTATTTTTTGAGCTATGATATAGAGACAGAATTGTCTAGACATAGTAAGGCCTTGCTGAGTCTAATTATGGTGGCTGCCAAAAAAGCAATTACTAGAAAATGGAAATCAAAATTTAAACCACCTTTACTAGAAGTAGTGAATATAGTAACATAGATAAAAACAACTAGAATTGGGATCTTTAGAGAAGGATAGGAGCAAATTACATAGAAAAAATGGGAATTGTGAGAACAATACTTGAAGAGGAGGAATGAGGTTTAAAAGAAGGCAGGATTTGAATGACTTATGTAACGTTTGACTGACAATGACTGGATAGATTATAAGTGATGTATAATGTTTGCAACTACAATTATGACAACATGGTTTGTGATGTATAATGTTTGCAAGTAAAATTATGTCAATATGGTTTGTTTTCCTTTATATAAATGTATGATTGCCTTTGCCATACATGATAATTAAAAACAATCATATTAATATAGAATTTTATTAGCTTGATGGTTTATGAGCACCAGTAGGAGAATACATGTTGACAGATATCAAAAGTCAACAACAAAGTAGATGTCCAATGTATCAGGATGTTTTTCCAAAACATTTAGCAATTCTACACATTAAACTGATGGGTCTATAGTTATCCATATGTCTAGTGTCATATCCCCTTATGATTTAGAATCATAGTTACCTCTCACCATATTTTGGGCACACAATCAGCAGAAAGATATTTTTGAAATAAATAGGTAAGATATGGTAGGATAACTTTCTTGTTTGCATAATAATAAATGTAAAGCAATAAATAAAAATAAATAGACTACTGCTTAGAATTAACTAATCAGTCCATCAGGGCCAGTGACAGTGTTAGTGCAGACTTTATCTAGGCTGTGGGACATGGTGTTTATTGTAATTAGTGGAGAGGAACTAAAGTCCATAAGTTTACTAGCCAGAGAAGTCCTATTTAAAGTCTGAGAAGTTGTGTTTTTTTATAGTCAGTAGTGTATGCTCTGTCCACCTTAATAGTACTCTGCCTGTTCTTTAGAATTATTTCTTATAAATGTGTAAAATGATTTCCTTGTTATGCACAGTATGCACCATATGGATATTAAAATGATTTTAATATTTGAACTTAACCATTCTGATTTTTTTTTCTTTGTTTAGCTGAGAGATGACATTAAGGAATCTATATTTATTATTTATAATGAGGAGCCTTATTTAAACATACCAAAAATGTTATTTCCTTCTAACTAAGTCTCCGCTTGCACTGGAGAGTTTGGTCAAACAGAGGGACCATTTCCTCTCATCCACATTGGGTGAGCCAGGCTACTCACTCACACCCTCGCTCTGCTGAACTCTTCCAGTGGCTAAGCTGCTAGTCATGCCCAGGTCACCTGGTTCATAGTTAGGTCTTTGTCACTCTATACCACACAACCAGGTCAAAAAGTGAATTTTTAAGCAAATCCTCCCATAGTTAAAAGAAGTCTATTCCATATGTAACTTTATGGTGCATATGCTGATCTGGATATTGTAACAGTAAAATTACATCATTTTATTGGTAGTAAGGATGTGTTACACAAACTGTTATGATAGATATGTGAGGTTTACTTCTCAGTAACTGAGTATGGACAATATTTATATATTCCAAAAAGATGGGTAAAATATCGAAAGTGGCAGCTTTCTATGTTACAGATACTTACATCTGAATATGTTTTTAATAGCCCTATAAAAGCTCTGCTTTGCTTTTTTGAAGTATATGTTGGTAAATGTCAGTCATTGATTCATCATGGTTCAAGTAAGTAACCTGCTAGAGGGAAAGTACTCATGAAGAGAATCCTGGGTATTCAATAAGCTCTGTGTAGGGAGTTTACGTGTTTGAGAGGTGAGCAGCAGTGCTAATTATATATGCATGCTGTGCACCACATTTAAATGTAAACAAGCATGGTTTCCTGGCCAGCAACAGTGATATTAGCTGGGAAACCATTTAAAGCAACATGAACACTTGCAGACATGTGCACTTGTTTACCTAAAGGCAAACTAGGTCTGCAGGATTCTGCATAAAGCCACAATGACTACCAGGGTTATTAATACAGCAATATACATATTTCCAACACATTATATGAAACTGTATACCATGCAGAGTACTGTGGAAACCTGTTTCAGGCATTCTGAATAAAGGTTTTGTGTAAATGATGAGTAAGGGAACGTAGACTGCATTATAACTAGATAGTCAGGGGAAGTGTTTGTGTAAATGATGAGTAAGGGTACGTAGACTGCATTATAACTAGATAGTCAGGGGAAGTGTTTGTGTAAATGATGAGTAAGGGTACATAGACTGCATTATAAAAAGATAGTCAGGGGAAGTGTTTGTGTAAATGATGAGTAAGGGTACATAGACTGCATTATAACTAGATAGTCAGGGGGAGTGTTTGTGTAAATGATGAGTAAGGGTACGTAGACTGCATTATAACTAGACAGTCAGGGGAAGTGTTTGTGTAAATGATGAGTAAGGGTACGTAGACTGCATTATAACTAGATAGTCAGGGGAAGTGTTTGCGTAAATGATGAGTAAGGGTACGTAGACTGCATTATAACTGGATAGTCAGGGGAAATGTTTGCGTAAATGATGAGTAAGGGTACGTAGACTGCATTATAACTAGATAGATAGGGGAAGTGTTTGTGTAAATGATGAGTAAGGGTACGTAGACTGCATTATAACTAGATAGTCAGGGGAAGTGTTTGTGTAAATGATGAGTAAGGGTACGTAGACTGCATTATAACTAGATAGTCGGGGGGAGTGTTTGTGTAAATGATGAGTAAGGGTACGTAGACTGCATTATAAATAGATAGTCAGGGGAAGTGTTTGTGTAAATGATGAGTAAGGGTACGTAGACTGCATTATAACTAGATAGTCAGGGGAAGTGTTTGCGTAAATGATGAGTAAGGGTACATAGACTGCATTATAACTAGATAGTTAGGGGAAGTGTTTGCATAAATGATGAGTAAGGGTACGTAGACTGCATTATAACTAGATAGTCAGGGGAAGTGTTTGCGTAAATGATGAGTAAGGGTACGTAGACTGCATTATAACTGGATAGTCAAGGGAAGTGTTTATGTAAATGATGAGTAAGGGTATGTAGACTGCATTATAACTTGATAGTCAGGGGAAGTGTGTGTGTAAATGATGAGTAAGGGTACGTAGACTGCATTATAACTAGATAGTCAGGGGAAGTGTTTGTGTAAATGATGAGTAAGGGTACATAGACTGCATTATAACTAGTCAGGGGAAGTGTTTGTGTAAATGATGAGTAAGGGTACATAGACTACATTATAAATAGATAGTCAGGGGAAGTGTGTGTAAATGATGAGTAAGGGTACTTAGACTGCATTATAACTAGATAGTCAGGGGAAGTGTTTGTGTAAATGATGAGTATGGGTACGTAGACTGAATTATAACTAGATAGTCAGGGAAGTGTGTGTGTAAATGATGAGTAAGGGTACGTAGACTGCATTATAACTAGATAGTCAGGGGAAGTGTTTGTGTAAATGATGAGTAAGGGTACGTAGACTGCATTATAACTAGATAGTCAGGGGAAGTGTTTGTGTAAATGATGAGTAAGGGTACGTAGACTGCATTATAACTAGATAGTCAGGGGAAGTGTGTGTGTAAATGATGAGTAAGGGTATGTAGACTGCATTATAACTAGATAGTCAGGGGAAGTGTGTGTGTAAATGATGAGTAAGCGTAGACTGCATTATAACGATAGTCAGGGGAAGTGTTTGTGTAAATGATGAGTAAGCGTACGTAGACTGCATTATAACTAGATAGTCAGGGGAAGTGTGTGTGTAAATGATGAGTAAGGGTATGTAGACTGCATTATAACTAGATAGTCAGGGGAAGTGTGTGTGTAAATGATGAGTAAGGGTACGTAGACTGCATTATAACTAGATAGTCAGGGGAAGTGTTTGTGTAAATGATGAGAAAGGGTACATAGACTGCATTATAACTAGATAGTCAGGGGAAGTGTTTGTGTAAATGATGAGTAAGGGTACGTAGACTGCATTATAACTAGATAGTCAGGGGAAGTGTTTGTGTAAATGATGAGTAAGGGTACGTACACTGCATTATAACTAGATAGTCAGGGGAAGTGTGTGTGTAAATGATGAGTAAGGGTACGTAGACTGCTTTATAACTAGATAGTGAGGGGAAGTGTATGTGCAAATGATGAGTACGGGTACATAGACTGCATTATAACTAGATAGTCAGGGGAAGTGTTTGTGTGAATGATGAGGGTACGTAGACTGCATTATAACTAGATAGACAGGGGAAGTGTTTGTGTAAATGATGAGTAAGGGTATGTAGACTGCGTTATAACTAGGTAGTCAGGGGAAGTGTTTGTGTCAATGATGAGTAAGGGTACATAGACTGCATTATAAATAGATAGTCAGGGGAAGTGTTTGTGTAAATGATGAGTAAGGGTACATAGACTGCATTATAACTAGATAGTCAGGGGAAGTGTTTGTGTAAATGATGAGTAAGGGTATGTAGACTGCATTATAACTAGATAGGGGAAGTGTGTGTGTAAATGATGAGTAAGGGTACATAGACTGCATTATAACTAGATAGTCAGGGGAAGTGTTTGTGTAAATGATGAGTAAGGGTACATAGACTGCATTATAACTAGATAGTCAGGGAAGTGTGTGTGTAAATGATAAGTAAGGGTACATAGACTGCATTATAACTAGATAGTCAGGGAAGTGTTTGTGCAAATGATGAGTAATGGTACGTAGACTGCATTATAACTAGATAGTCAGGGGAAGTGTGTGTGTAAATGATGAGTAAGGGTACATAGACTGCATTATAACTAGATAGTCAGGGAAGTGTTTGTGTAAATGATGAGTAAGGGTACGTAGACTGCATTATAACTAGATAGTGAGGGGAAGTGTGTGTGTGTAAATGATGAGTAAGGGTATGTAGACTGCATTATAACTAGATAGTCAGGGGAAGTGTTTGTGTAAATGATGAGTAAGGGTAAGGGTATGTAGACTGCATTATAACTAGATAGACAGGGGAAGTGTTTGTGTAAATGATGAGTAAGGGTATGTAGACTGCGTTATAACTAGGTAGTCAGGGGAAGTGTTTGTGTAAATGATGAGTAAGGGTACATAGACTGCATTATAAATAGATAGTCAGGGGAAGTGTTTGTGTAAATGATGAGTAAGGGTACGTAGACTGCATTATAACTAGATAGTCAGGGGAAGTGTTTGCGTAAATGATGAGTAAGGGTACGTAGATTGCATTATAACTAGATAGTCAGGGGAAGTGTGTGTGTATTGAAAAGGGACACACAGATGAATTGTAGGAATGAACACAGGGAAAGAGGACAGGTGAAACATGATAATGTACAGCAGATGAGGGCATGTAAATGAAGACAGCTGTAGCATGAGCACTAATCACATATTGACATGATACAGTATGGCCTGCACAGTTATTGTATATTATGGATGGGAGATAGGAAATTCACCCCGGGGATTACGTCAGTCACCCTACTAGACAGGGGTTCAGAGAAGTAAATAGTGTAGGAAGAAATAGCCAGGGAATTGTTATGGCTAGACTTCTATAGGCCCTAGGGCCGATAGCCTAGTACCAATCTATGAACCTATGAACCAATGAACCTATCTGACTGTCACACAAGGTGACACATCAACAGAGAATATTCTTTGTGATATAAGTATATCAAGGAAAGTATATACTATGGGGGTAGGTGCATGTTGTGAAGCTGTGCAAAATGAGTTGCATGAATAAGAATGTTATGCCAGCATAGTTCTCAACCAAGTGGGACACTTTGCAACAGGCTCATGGATAACAGTATGCAAAAGCATGCACAATCATAGACAATATCACCATAATGCCAGCATTAATCCCATGTCTTTGACATAAATAAAAGTTATGAACTCACCATAACTATGCATCTGTGTTGTCCATTTTCATTCTTCCTCAATGAATGGGTATCTGATCCAACATAGGATCCGACGTGGTCACTTTTCTTCCAAACTCTGGATCTGACTCTCAAGCTCCTCCGCTTACCCATAATGCCCCCTAATACTGTATTACCACAGATTGCATTTGCTGTTACAATAAATTAAGAATATAGTTTATAAAAAGAAAAAGTACAGCATAGAGGCTCAAACAGAAGCAGTGGTTCCAAGAAAAAAAATGATCAGGTCACTCCCAAAGAAAGGGAGAGGGGGTGGGGGAGTTGAGGAAGAATGAAAATGGACAACACAGATGTATAGTTATGGTGAGAACATAACCTTTACATTTGATGTTGTCATTTTCATTCATTCCTCAACAAATGGGACATAGTCTCCATCTACAATAACCCTGGGTGGCCCTCTTGGAAGGATATTCTGGAGTACCACAGAACCAAAAGCAGCCCTGTTTCTGGAGATGATGTCCAACTTGCAATGAGTAATAAAAGTATGAGCATTGGACCAAGTGGCTCCAGCACAAATATCATCAATGGAAGCTCTTGCCCAGAAAGCAGCAGATGTGACCATAAACCAAGTAGAGTGAGCTTTCTTTCAAAGAGTAAACATAAGAAATGCAATCTGAAATCCGTTTAGCTAAGGTGACTTTAGATTCTGGTTTTCCCAATTTATGATGTGCAAAGGAGACAAAGAGTTGGTCATTTTTCTGAAAATCCTTTGTTCTATGCAGATAAAAATCAAGCCACCTATGTACAGCCAAAAGGTGAAGCATGTATTCTCCTTTATTGGAAAAATTTGGAAAGAAGACTGGCAAATAATGACTTGATGGATGTTTGCTTCAGAAGCTATATTTGGTAGAAAGGGTGGATTAGTCCATACAGTAACACTATCTTTATAGAAAATCAAATAAGGTGGTTTTAAAGATACTGCTTGGAGTTCAGAAAATTGCCTGGCAGAAGTAATAGCCACAAGGAAGATAGTTTTCCAAGAAAGAAAGAAATTTGAGGTGAGGTTTAGCTGAAGCCTGAAAGGGGGGTTGAATCGAGCTTTGTAACACAACTGTGAGATCCCAAAGTGGAGTAGGATCATTAATTGGAGGCCTAAGCAGAAAGGTGCATTTAAGGAATGTGTTACATAGTCTGGATGAAGCTAGAGGGGAACCATAATCTCCATTGTAATAATTAGAAATGGCTGCTAGCTGAACCTTGATGGTGGAAAAACTAGCTCCTTGAAAACCTGAGGCTAGAAAATCCAAAACAGCCAGGATGGGAGCAGTAAAGGGGTCTAATTATCTCTGTTGTGCCCAGAAGAGAATATTTTATATATATGTCTGTATATCTTCCTGGTCACAGGTTTTTGGGAGGATATTAAAATTTGGCAGACTGGAGAAGAAAGTCTGGACTGTCTAGTCATCATCTGAATTGGAGAAACCATGCAGTCAATTTGAGGCCTGGATTGTTGGGGTTAGTCATCCCTGAGGGATAGGATACCAGATATAGACTGGGGTCCAGTGGCCAATGAGGACATAGAAAATGAGGCCACAGGTAGGGAAACCAAACTTGTTGAGGCCAGAAAGTGACAGTGAGGATAAACCTGCTCTTCAACCAGAGTGCTTTCTGAAAACATTTGGGGATTAGAGGTAGGGTAGGGTTAGTGTACAGAAGGCCAGAGGGGCAAACATGGACTAGAACATCTCTCAGTAACTCCTCCTGAGGGGGAATTAGGGCAAACAACCTGCTGCACTTGTTGTTGAGGGCAAGGTGAAGAGATTGCAGCAAGGTTGACCCCATCTTTGGAAGATCCTTTCCACCACTGTATGACTGATACCACTCATGAGGCATCAGAATAGTTCTGTTGAGCTTGTCTGCTAGGACATTGCATTTCTCTGGTATGTGCATTGCTACTAGAAAGTGGTTGGAAGAGATTGCCCACTGCCAAACTCTCATTATGTCTTAGCAAAGGGAGTATGACTTGGTTTCCCCCAGTTTGTTGATGTAGCATACTACTGACATGTTGTTTGTCTAGATAGCAATTGCCCCTAAAGGAAAAGAGTTCTGAAAGGCCTGCAATGCTAAAAGGACTGGTCTCATCTCTAAGACATTTATATGCAAATTGGTCTCTTCTTGGTACCATGTGCCTTAAACAGTCCCAATCAAGAAATGTCCCCACCCCAACCAGTAGGCATCCATGGTCAGTATGGCCTTTGGGAGAGGAAAGATAAAGGGACTTTCCCCAAGAAACATCATTAGATTGTATCCAACAAAGTAGGGAGTCCTTGCAAACCTGAGAAAGCTGTATAGGATGACTCAATGTTTGTCGAAGAATTGATCATTGCACTGCCAAAGTCCACTGGAGAATTCTCATGTGAAGGTGGGCAGTGGATAGTAGAGTAATCACTGCAGCCATAGAACCTAAGGCCTGAAGTACCACTTTTTCTGGTGGAGAAGGATGTAATCAGATCTGACTGATGTGTAGCCTCAAAGTATGAATTCTGTTTTGTAGTAGAAAGGCCAACTGATTGACAGTGTCCGGGTGAGCTACTATGAAGTCCAAGACTTGAAATGGCTGAATATGAGAGGTGGGGAGATTGACTGTGATACCCAGGGACTGACACAGATGGAGTAAGTAATCCCTGGTTTCATCAAGTAGATGCCTGGTTGGAGTGGTAAGAAGCCAGTCATCCAAATAAGGAAATACTCTGAATCTGCACAGTCTGAGATGAGCTGCTAACACTGCCATACACTTGGTGAACACCCTAGGGCTGTGGTGAGACCAAAGGGCAGGGCTCTGAATTGGTAATGACTGGCCCCCAGCTGAAAGTGCAAATACTTCTGAGAACATCTGTTCATTTTGATGGGATAGTACTCATCCTGGAGGTCTATGGAGCACATCCAGTCATTCTTCCACAGAAGAGAGAGAATGGACTGATCTGTTACCATCTGGAACTTGGAGTTCTTTAGAAATTAATTCAGATGACTGAGATCCAGAATTGCTCTCTGGTCATCTGTTTTCTTTGGCACTAAAAAGAATCTTGAGTAAACTTCAGATTCTCTTTGGTCTGGTGAGACCTCACAGATGACTCTTTTGTCCAGCAGGTTTTGAATTTCTAGGGCTGCTGACTCCTGTTCATTGGGTGGTACATCACAGAGTCAGACGTTTTTGTTGGACTAGTGAAATTTGTAAAAAGGGAATTAAATAATCTCTGGGTATGATCCTTTGCACCCATGAATCTTTTGTGATGGCTGTCCAGGCATCTGGGTGCAAAGACATGCACCCCTACCTGCCTCCAGAGAAGAACACTCGGGAAACCCTTCAGGAGCACTGAAAGGGTCTATCTGAAAAGGAATCTCAGAACCCTTGGTTTAGTTGGCCTCCTCTGCTGTGAGGGTGGCATCTTCCGTTATTATTTTGTCCTCTACCTCTGGGAGAAATTTCCCCTTGTGACTCACAAAAAGGACCTTGGGATTTTCAGAAACACATCTGCTTCCCACCACATTGATTCCTGCAAAAGGATCTTTGCAGGGTACAAAAACAATTTCACACAGCAGATAAGGTCTTTCCATCTTCTTCACTACAAGAAAGTGTGTCTTTAACAGTGGGCCTAAACAAGGAAAATCCATCAAAGGCAGCATTGATGAAAAAAGACTTGAAGGCTTCTGCAAAATCACACAAACGTATCCAAGCATGTTTCCTGATGGCTATGCCCAAACCCACCGCCTGTGAGGAACCTTTAGCTGCATGAGAGATTAACCTCATGGATGCATTTGAGATGGACTGGAGGGTGGCCAGTTGTAAGGAAAAAAATTTGTTCCTCTGCTGACATGGACCCAGGGGTAGACTTAGAGAGTTCCTTAATCAAGTCCCTCTGTAATCTAATAAAGTGTGCCAAATAAGTAAGCAACCAAAAGGTAAAGGTCGCTGATGCATAGACAACTTTTCAAATCTGTTCAATGCCTTAGACTCTCTATTGGGGGGTGGGCGGAACAGCTCTGTTTAGCCAGCTCCTTTAATGTGGCTGTCACAGCAACCATGGCATCTATGGGAATTCCCTTAATCCAATAGGGTCTGTCCTTGGGTGGAGCTAGAATCTTGTCTGAGCAATGGGGGATTGGTTCTACCGTATCTGGTTTCCTTCCAAGCCTGGCAGGAGACAAGCTCTATTAGGTCATCCACCGGGGGGGGGGTAACCCAAGACATAGAAGGGCTGGATCTGAAGGCTTCTAGAAATACTGACTCCTAGTGGGAAGGGGGTTCAGAGCACCAACCACCTTTTTGGTGAAGGATCTCTCTGAAGGAGATATCTTCTGGTGGTGACCCAGGGAGCCCTTCCCCTTCATCAAAATCAGTGTCTTCAGTAAGAGATTCCTGGGGGCAATCTAATTGTCTCCTTTTACACAGCTTCTTCTAGGGGATGATCTGGAGATGTATTAGAAGAGACAGAAAGTTCCTGGACTGGAACTGCCTGGGAGCCCACATGGGCCAGCTGGTCCCTGTGGAATAGGCAGATAAGGCTCAGAAGCTGGATCTGAAGGGGAGATGGGGCTAGGATCTGAAAAAAATAAGAGTTGAGAGTGTTGTTGGATGAGAAAATACCTTCTCCACCACTTCAAAGGCTAATAGACCAGGAGAAGCCGAGGCCAGCCTCACTGGAGCCAAAACTCCTGGTGCCGTCAAGGCCTGACACTGCCCAGATCACTGTTCTGAGGGAGAAGTCAGACCCGAGCTGTGCAGCACCAAATCTCTGAGGAGAAATGATGGCTCAAACCTCTCAGAGTTGGTGACATCCCCTGGATCTGACACTAATGCTTAGGCTCTGTTACTCATCCTGCTCGAGGGGAGGTTGGCCCTGAACAAGTCAGGGACAAGGTCAGGGTCAAAGATGAGACAATCTTTGGATCTGACATCTCGATTCTTAGGGCTCTCAGATGCAATGGCTCTGAAAATGCTGGTCAGATCAGAGAAGGAAAGATGATAGGATGGGAAACAGGTTGAAGGTTCATGAATCTAATGGGAGATGGAGCCATTAGAATCCCCATCTGGATCTGAGCCTTGAGAAATGTCCTCATCATCCTATCCACATCAGCTTCTAAGAGAATTTGGGAGGACCTGATAGATGAAGGAGTGAAAGGAGGACGAGACAACTTCCTAGAAGTTTCCTGTAAAAATGGTGATAGGAATCGTGGAGAGATCCAGAGAGAACCGAGGGCTCCAGGATCAAGGTGACTTAGAATTAGAAGGAGTCAAATCTGAGGAAGTCAGATCCAAATGCTTAGGAAGGTAGACTGGTGGCTCTGATATTGGAGTGAGTTTCAGAGACAAAGTAGGAGAGCATTTCCTATGATCCCTGGACACTGTAGAAGATCTCAGTTTTTTGGAGGGGTTTAAGCCCATACTGATGATGCAGAGAAAGAAGGAGCTGAAGTGGGAAGAAGGCCCATCAGGACAAGTTTATTTCTTCTATCACTGATGGCACTAGTATTAAACATGCACAAATATGACAGGGGGAATCCAGCACACCTTCCTCAAAATTTAACATCTGCCAGAGTTGTTAGTATTGGTGTGATGAGGATTGAGAACTATGGAAATATAATGCCCTTTGATGTGGATTTCCCACACATACTCAGGAGTTGTGTTACATACAAGGGAGTAGTCTCTACTGTGGCCCCATGCTGGCGGATGTTACGTATACCAGCTACCTGAGTACAGAGGTCACATATCACTTGGTCAGCTCATGGGGGTGTTCTGTCTACATTATAATTATCTTGTGTATTTGCTTTTAAAACTCAACTAATCCCCCCATGCTTTTTGTTCATCTACCTTGTCTACATGGCTGCGGCAGCAATCTTTTGTGTGTGCTAATGCTGTCTGTATTATACCAATGCCATACCTGGATGTAATGACTGTCCACAATCTACAGTCCTCCACAAAGCTGGTTGGACACAGGATGTGTAAGTCAGTATGGCTGTTTGAGACTTCAGTAATAAACAGGAAAGGGCCCAGCACAGTGCCCTCACTTACAGACTAATCACTGGACTCTAGATACAGGTCATTTCACAAGGTTCAACATATTTATCTGTCATGTATGTGATCTAGTGGTCTACCCAATTGATGATGTAGGATTTTATGACCACCTGTGACAGGTTCTCAGTAATATCAAGGTGTGGATTTGTGTCAAATGCCTTGGCCAGGTCAAGCTATGCAGGATGATAGTGTTGTCATCATGCATGCATTTGTTGACTTTCGTGAGGACATTGAACAGATGTAACAGACATGATGTAGCCTGAACAAATCACACATGTGTTTGGTACACAGTCAGGATATTACCTGTGTCCTTTTAAAAAAGGACCATGATGACTTGTTGGTCTACCTCACAGATGAGGAGAGTCAGGATGGGTCTACACATGCATGCATCAGGTGATGGTTCACCCAGTCAGAATGATGCATGTTGATATACACCCTTCTATGGGAATATAGGTTGTCTAGAGACTGTGTTGAAGTATGGATCCAAATGTGTCTGGTAGGTCCATGTCTTGATTCCTGCTATAAGCAACCTGTGATGTTGCCAGGGCTCATTGATTCTATGTTATTATCCATAGAGGGTGCACAGATGAGCTGCCCTATTTAGAATAAAAACTGATCAATGTTTGCATGTATACTCTGGCTGATGGCCAGTGTCAACAGGGGGTGATGTAGGACATAAACTTTCAACTAGCTGATTGTCTAGTTCCTCCAGTTGGCTATGTCTGGTGGCAGCCACATACAGCTCTGTGCTTAGTTGTGTATTCCCATGAACATTTCACATTTATTGGAATAAATGTTTGTGAAAAGACTTATAAATACAACCTTAATCATTCATCACATTCCACACACTGGTACTATGCACTCAGTTGTACAACTGTACCAGTATCACATACTTACATCAATTGCACAACTTATGCCTATATGTGTTTCATGGACAAGCTGTGTCTGAGCAGCCTGATGCCATATTAAGACACATTAGAGATTAGTGGTTTGTGGCTCATGCAGGACATTTCCTGACACAAATGGTAATAGTCACACAATGGTGCTGCTGACCACCTCAACAACCCTTGGGTATAGCAACACAACTGAATATACAACAAATTCCACAAAGTTGCAATTGAATCAAAACATGCGTTACACTGGTTGTGTATATCACAGCATAACAACATGTGTATGAGTCAAGACTTATGCGACCAAGTAATAAACATGAATTTATATTGATGTCTGTCACATTGGTATGTAGACACATGCACACCTGTGCAATACTGCAACTGTCACTGTGATGGTGTAATGTGAACTGTGTATAAGACTGATCTGCTCCACTACAACAACACATGTTCTAATAGGGCAAAAATGTACATAAAAGTGTAGCATACCATGTCAACAATTCTCAAAAGGCATATTACTACAGCTATTATTGAAGGAGCATGTAATGAAATGGCAGCAATGAACATCAGTACAATAGCTCACATCACAGATTGTAATACTCTCCTGTAGCCATACTGTATATTCACAGCTCAATATAGCAAATGTCAGTGACAGCAACATTGAAACGTCAACTGTTCATAGGGTCATAGAACATTATTAGGCTAATGGCCAACATCACATGAAATCCTAGCCACTATTATACCATGTAAAAAAAATCCTATGTTTATATTATGGAAGATAATAAGACTGTTATGCATATGTCAATATTTGTTAGATTGTATTACAGCCTGCCACTGTCCATATGGGACATGTGCACCACACCATGACAGAATTAGCAATCACACATGCAGTCATCTGGAGATGGCTTGCAGAGGCTCATGGAAGGACTCTTCTTCATGATGTGTGTTTGCATATTTGACATGAGGACATCTTCCACTCCTCTGCAGGAAGGATGCCATGTGGCCAGAGGAAAAATGAGGATGGTGGATGCATGTGGCTAAGTGAAAGGTTCCCCAAGTGGTAGTGGAATGAAAAGCAATTCCAAAGATCATAGAATGACCATTATGTACCACCAACCACATACACATAGCGGTAGACTGGGCCCAATATGAACATTATACCTGTGTAGGTATAGAATATGAATGCCATGCAATGTCACAGTAGCAACACCACATATGTCTGACTGTAACACTGTCACATTGCACTTTATGGAGTATGATAGCATTATTGTATGCTGAGTAGTACATGTGAGGAGAGTGGGACATAGATGTGGAGTCACATCCCTGTGTTAAATTGTCTCAAAAGTGATAGTTGTATGTATAGACAAATAAGTTGCCTGCTGTCTTATTAGAACACCTATATGTGTAGGTAAAGTAGCTTGCAAACATAGTAGTTAATGTTACTGCCACAGTACAGGTTTGTCTTGAATAATGTCAGAGTGCACGTTATACAGGATGACATAATCATTGTATGCTACAACAATATGTTTGGAGGAGTGGTTGACATAGCTGTGTACTCACTTATCATTCTAAAATTGTCACCATAGTGGTTGTTGCATGCACACACAGCTAACTGCAATGAGAACAGAACCCTTACCTAACTATTTAAAAACACAGTACTTAACGCAAACACCACAGCAGAAGGCTGGCTTTTATAGTGTCAAACAACACTTTATAACTGATGACATTAGCGGTGTTTCGTGAGAAGAGGGTGGTAATAGCAGTGTCCCACATGCTGGTGTAAAATGGTCTCTCAAATGTCAACCAAGTGAACACACACACACACACACACACACACACACACACACACACACACACACACACACACACACACACACACCAATTGACCAGAGTGAGATTAGAACCCCTACCTGCCTATTTATAGAGAACAGTACTTAACGCAAGTGCCACAGCACAAGTCTGGCATTTACACTGCTGCAGGATAATTTATTGCTGATGCTGTCATCATTGGATGTTTGAGAGAAGATGTTGGGAATTCTGAATGAAATTAATGTGTAGTCATGTACAGCTGTCAAAATATTTGTACTCCATGGGACTGTATTGATAACTGTAGGATACACAGTTATGTTCTTTAGACTAGACACACACACACACACACACACACACACACACACACACACACACACACACACACACACACACCAGTTAATCATCCATGAGATTAGAACCCCTACCTAAGTACACAAACTACAGAACTGAGTATTTAATGCAAGAGCCACAGCACAAGTTTAAGTTTTACAGTGCTGCAGGACAATTGATGGTGGATAACATCATCACTGGATGTTTGAGAGAAGATGTTGGGAGATTTGAATGAAATGGATGTGTTATTATGTACAACTGTCAAAAGATTTGTACTCCATGGGACTGTATTGATGACTGTAGGATACACAGTTATGCTCTTTAGACTAGACACACACAAATGTTGACCACATTGAGATTAGAAGCCCTACCTATGTGCACCAACTAGAGAACTGAGTATTTAAAGAAAGATCATGGCACAAGTTCGACTATTACACTGCTGCATGGAAATTTATGGTGGATGACATCATCAATGGATGTTTGAGAGAAGATGTTGGGAGGCTTGAATTAAATGGATGTGTAGTCATGTACCAGTGTCAAAATATTTGTACTCCATGGGACTGTATTAATGACTGTAGAGTACACAGTTATGCTGTTCTGACTAGACACATACATACACACATACCTACACCGATTGACCACAGTGATATTAGAACCACTATCTAAGTACATTAACTAGAGAACTGAGTATTTAACACAAGTGCCATGGCACAAGTCTGACTTTTACATTGCTGTAGGACAGGACAATTTATAGTGGATGACATCATCATTAAATGTCGGGAGGCCTGTAGAAAATGGATGGGTAGCCATGTATGACTGTCAAGATATTAAAGTTCTGTATGTTACCAGATTTATCAGTGTGCAAAATGTAGTATTTGCTGTTGTGTTTCCAATGTGCAGGTATATTTTAAGAGACAGCTTTACAAACTATATGCAAACAGCTGTCCACATTACTACAAGTATTAGACAATCTAAATATGTATTGTCAGTATAAAGATGTACATGGTATGTAACAAGATATTTTTTATTTTATTTCTGTAGTGAATTTGATATATTTGGGAACAAGTACTGATAGACCATGTTTGAAGTGCATGGATGCAGGTAACACATGACTACATGTAAATATGTGTGTAGTCATTAAACAGTGCCATCCCTTTGATTGTGTTCTTAAATGGACTTTAGTGGGATGAAGACTAAAGTATGCAGTATACATAAGTAATATAAGCTAATCAGCACCTTCCATGGTGCACTGCTGAGCAGCTTGTTTGTGCAATCAATGGCAAAGTGTTTGCGTATTCAGGATATACATTTATACTGCTTTCCCTGCTTGCACATAGTTCACCAATGAGCAAATGTGAGCCTCTGCTTCATTGATAAAGTTACGAGAGTTATATTGCTTTACTTACCTCTGCGCAAGCATGTTAAGTGGAGATGTGCAGCAGTCAGCACTGTGGAAAGAACTGACTGAAAGAAACACACCTGCTGCTTAGCTAACGCTATGTCAGCATGTGTAAGTACATTGAGATGCTTCTTTTGAGACCAGATGATACAGGGTTTGAATCCAGATGCATCTAATACTTTTAAATATGCATCAGAATGCAATGAAATAATTATTTATTCTATTTTTACAGCATGTTACCTTAGCGCATCATATTTAAGCATCATTGTGAGGAGGTAATAGCACCACTAAAGAGCCATTCTCTGCCACTCAGCATTGGTGCTGGATGCTAAACTCTGAGCAAACACAGATGACAAAAAGTGAATGGCTTCACTGAGTTGTTTTCACTTATGTGTGTGGTGTGTGATTATATTTTTTGACCAAATTAAAGGTGTTAAAATGGAGTAGATAAAAAAGTGGTGAAATGGGGGACAAGCAAGGGGAAGAACAAAGGGAAAGCAATATAGGAATGTGCAGGAGGGAGGTAGGAAAGAACCATAGATATCCACTTCTTCAACAGTGTAAAATGAAAATATGTGCAGAATATTAGCTGAATTTTGACTGTCGCCTCAACAAAGAGGGGTGACATCAATGTAATTATGTTGTGTAGCTAATTGGACTGAATCAAGTATGTCAAGAAGACACATGTATGAAGTGGAGAGCTATGTATGGGACAATATTTTTTGTGGGACAGGTGCGCATTTTTTTAATTTTTTTACTTCAGTAAGAGAGAAATGTTGGATAAGGGACATAGGTATTTATGGGTCGAGTAAGCAGGGTAGGTGAGGAAGTGGATGCAGACAAACAGAACAAGCAAGACAAGACATGGGAATAGTGAGGGACACAACAGATTGGGGAATACCTGACTGGGGATAGGGAGAGGACATTGGATGCCCATGCCCATCAAAAATGGGGACAGTGAGAATCTAGTCCTCAGTCACAGAACAGTCATCACTGTTCCCTTACTCTGCTGGCTGATGTCTTTTTCTATGGAACATAGCACCCTCTCCATCTGGCATAGGCATGCACCACTGGTGCTGTGCACAACTCTATGCACCAAGCCTGGCAACTCCTGACAGATGACAAAATCCCACCTCTGCCACTACTCCCGGGAGGTACCACAGCACCAGCAGGCAGGGTAATGCTACCTGAAGTGGAGGGCCCAGGTAATGCAGGGGCGGCAGAGGCAATACTGCCAGGTTGGGTCCCAAATGTGCTAGGTGTCAGTGCAAGAGCCAGTGGAGTGGGAGCAGGCTGAGCCACAGTGGTTGGCCTACCTTCCTGTGTTGTTAAGCATTTTGTGAGTTGCCAGAAATGGATGACATGAAACGTGACCACAGATATAAAAATATTAAAGAGATAAGTATTGAGGTAAGAGAAAAAAATGATAATTAGTAATATCACATGCGACATACACTGAAATATTACAATACAATGAATTTATTTATACTTTTACATTTAAGAACACTTCTTAACAATTACAAACTATAACGGATGATTGCTCAAAGTAATCCTTACAATGTGCATATATTTCATAGATTCATAAGTTCATAGGTAGGTACTAGGCTATCGGCCCAAAGGCCTACGTAAGCCTAGCCAACAAGGTTCCCTGGCTTATGCCACCCAAGAAAGTTATTTTCCTGTGCCACTGTCGAGCAGAGAAACAGAAGTGATCCACGGGGTGTAGTTCCTATTTCCCATCCACTCATCAAGATTTTTCTGGAAGAGTGCTAATGAAGAACTTTGCTTGACATAGATGGGTAGCCTGTTCCAGAGTATGGGAAGTCTCTGGGACAGGAATCTATCCCTCCAGCATGTCCTGTTTATTGTGGTGACAAGGTTTAGGTCCCTAGAGCATGTAGCTCGGAGGGATTGGGATTTCTTTAGGTGTAGCATGTCCAACAGCTCTGGGTTTGACATAGCTTTATATGTTAGGCAGAGATCACCTCAGAGTAGATGATATGCTACAGAGTAAAGCTGGAGTTTTTTGAGGCGGTCAGTATATGGCATTTATTTGAGGCCAGTAATCCTCTTTGTGAGGTACTGCTGTGGCCTTTCCAGCTGCCGCAGATGTCTTGTGAGGTACATTCCAAAAGGGGCGTTGTACTCTATAATGGGTCTAATGAGTGTCGAGTAGAGGGGAACAATGACCTCTTTTTTCCTGGATGAAAACCTTTCTATGATGAGGTCTGCCATGTAGAAGGATTTCCTGACTACTGTGGTGATGTGACTATCAAAGGAGTGACTACTGTCCACTTGGGTCCCAAGGTCTCTTATCATGCATTTGATGTTAAGTAGATTTCTGCCTATATGGTAGTTCACGGGTACAGAGTTTTTACCAAAGGGGATGACACTGCACCTTTTGGCATTAAGCTTGAGGCCATGGCTCTGACACCAGGCATCTGTCTCAGCGAGGCCCTTCTGTAGGATGTCCACATCATTTGGGGACTTGACTATGGCTCCTAGTTTGCAGTCATCTGTGAACTTTGTTAGCCAGAGGCCTTCTGTGTTCGCCTGTACTTCAGAGAAGTAGATACCAAACAGGAGAGGTCCCAGGACGGAACCCTGTGGTACTCCACTTGTCACTGTTTTGAGGCCAGATTTGGAGTCTGCAACTTTTACAGTGTGGGTTCTGTCAATGAGCCAGTTGGCAACCCATCTTGTGACTTAGGGATTTATACATAGTTTAGTGAGTTTAGCTATAATTCCAGAATGGGGGACAGTGTTGAAAGCCTTGGTGAGGTCAAGATAGGCAGTGTGAACCACCTTACCCTCATCTATGGCTTTGGTGACTGCCTCAAAGAAGTCAATTAAGTTCAGGAGGTATGATCTGCCTTTCACAAACCCAAACTGGGTGGGATCCAGAGTTTGGAGGTTACCAATGTCTTTGTTTATGAGTTCCATGATGATACGTTCCATGGCCTTGCAGACTAGACTCATTAGGCTAATAGGTCGATAGTTCCCGGGATCAGTGATGGCTTCCCCTTTGTGGAGTGGGATAACTGTTGCTGTGCGCCATTCAGTGGGCACAAAGCCTGATGTGAGGCTATTATTGAACATGGTGCTTAAGTGGGGAGCCAGTTCATTCTGAAGTTCATGTAAAACGCAGCCTGGGATGTTGTCCAGTCCCATGGATGCTGTGTTTTTGGCTTTAGAGAGTGCACCTTTTACCTGCATAGTTATGGTTACAGGGCCTCTGCATTCTTCCTGTATAGATATGGGCCCTTTAGGGGGTGAGAGGAGGGTAAAGTTAGCACTGAACCTATCTGCCGGGATGTTGGCAATATCAGTTGGTTCTTTAATTTTCCTGCCTTTGTGCTGTAACTCAGAGCAGATCTGGGTGTTGCCATCAAGATTCTTGACATAGCTATAGAATGCTTTGTGGTTGTCCTTAGAATTAGTGGTGATTTTGTTTTTGTAGCTAGCTTTGGAGGATCTTATAAGGGATCTCAGCTTATTACTGAGGCTGACCAGGGAGCTCCTCCACTCATGGGATTTTACTCTCTTTTGCAACAGTTTCTTCCTTCTGTTGTACAGTTTGTTTATGGCAGGGGACCACCAGATTGGCTTCCTTTTTTTGGAGGATAGCGTCTTGGTTCTGTTTGGGATAGCACGATCCATGCACTTGTGTAAGTGCTTATAGAGTGCATTTGTGTAAGATTCAGCAGTTGTAACTGTATTGCCCATCTTCATGGGTGTCATGAAGTTCACCACTTCTGTCTTAATAAGCATGAAGTTGGCTTTGGAGAAATTCTTTACTGTGGTTTCCTTAATGGGGGGTGGGGGCAGGATGTGGATATCAAGGGTGATTAGCTTATGGTCACATCGGACCAACGAGGAGTTGACTTCGGGTGTGGAACACCAGTCACTCATGTTGGTAATGACTAGGTCTAGGATATTGTTGCCCCTGGTGGGGGTGTGGATAAGTTGATCCAGGGCATTGGAGTTTATGAATTCCAGAAAGTGTTGAGCTAAGGAGTTGGTACACGAGTAGTTTTTACAGTTAATGGTGGGGTAGTTGAAGTCGCCCATTATTAGGGTGTTTGGTTGAACCCTAATATTTTCCATTACATCAAGAAAAGAAGAGTGGGAATCCTGGTGCATGGTGGGGGGATCTGTAGCAAGCTACAATTTGGATTGCAGTTTTGCCCAGAGTTAGTTGCACTTGGATAACCTTGGATGCATTACACTGAGCAACTAGCCTGGAGGTGTGGATATCCTTAATGAATATGGACACACTTCCGCCTTTGGTGTTTCGGTCCAGGTTACATGGCCAAAAAGTGTGGTATGAGTTATAGCCTGGTAGTGCAGGGGTGCTCTCTGGAGCCTTGAACCAGGTCTCAGTCACTGCACAGATATCGCTGTTCTCCATTTTAAGGAGTGCCTCAAGTGAGTGCATTTTGAGATTTAGACTTCTAGCATTGAGTAGCATTACCCTCAGTTTTTGCTTGCCTGTTCCTGTTATGGTGGTGAATTTGTTATTTGAACCTTGCCTAAAAAAGGCACTATAGGGGCAGCAAGAGCCTTAGCCAGTATCCAGAATCCCAGGGGTGACAGGTGCAGGCCATCTGTGGCAAAGCATCGTGGTCTGTTGACCATGTCACCCCAAGCAGACAGATACTGGATCCCCTTAGAATGACACCAGGAGCTTAGCCAATTGTTGAAGTCAATCATTTTGTCCTTGTACTGCGGTATCATTCAGGGCGATGGCAGAATGCTACTCAGGGCTAGGGTCATACTTGCCTGGGCTACAAGATCTGAGAGCTCTTCCATGTCTCTTTTCATGTAGTTCAGGGAGGTACGTCTTAGGTCATTCACACTAACATGGGCAATGACAGAGTCATATTTGTACTTGTTGTGGAGTGACCTGAGTGCATGGGTTATGTGGCGGATCCTGGCACCTGACAGGCAGCTGACAGTAACTTTCTCCTTGTTTAGCCTGGTGAATGGGACATCAGTGTGCCTGACTATAGAGTCACCTATGACTAGTGTGTTGGGTATGTTGTTTTGCCTTATTGGCGGTGGTTGAGTGGCACACTGAGTCTGTGGGCTATGTGTCATTTGGGTTGTGTTGGGGGATGGAGGTTGCTTGCATTTCTGCTTTGGAGGTCTCTGTTGCTTGGAAAGATTATTATTGAGAGCCTCTGCTAATGTTTTTGTGTTACTATGTGTGGATTTTGGTGGTGTAGATTTAGTGACACTATGTGATGAGTGTGGTGTGGTGCAAATGTTTACCTTCTCCTCATGACTGTCAAGTTCAGTCTTGGTTGGCGAGAGCTTTACCTCCAGTGAGGCTAGATAAGTGCATCTCTCACAGGTTGTAGTGTTGGGTGGTAGGAGGAGAGGGTTGTCTGTGTACATGAGGCAATTTCTAAATTGCCTCAAGATGCCCAGATTCATCGGATAGACAGGAGAGAACACTGGGAGCTGACCCTTGGACATGCCCGAATAAAAAACTATTTTCCTCTAGATAAGAGAGGAAAGTGAGTACAAGAGCTTTTTTTCTCTAAGCAAGTGAGAAAAGTACAAAAACTGTTTTTCTCTAGGTAATAAGGAAGATTGAGTGTTATAGTAATTAGTAGCTTATCTAGTGCTTACAAGTTCTGAACAAGTGCTAAGCATGAATAAACAAATTTAGGTGCTAAAACTAAGAATCTGTATCTGCACTAGATGAGTTACAGGACAGAAACAAGTGCAAATGCAAGCTTTCAAATCATAAAGTTGAGAGAGATGGAAGAGATTGCCCAAATGGCCAATAACTACAATTTCTGGGCCAGAACCACTCCTTATGTGGTAGACAGGTTAACTACCGCTTACCACTCCCACTGATAAGCTAGAAGGCTTCCCTCCAACACAGAAAGGCTTGGGGGGCTCAGAAGCTTACATACAGTCCTGGATACAGCAAATCTGTATCTGGAACACTAGTTAAAGGAAAGGTAGGAAACAGGCTTACAGTTTTTTTAACAGAAAAGTATCAAAAACAGTAGTAAAAACAATTCACATGCAGTGCAAGCTAGCACACTTGTGTATGTAGCAATATTAGACCAAACACAGTTTAAAAATGCAATTAAATTAAAAAGGACTAAAAGCAAGTGCAGAAAGAGTTTATTAGGTAAAATGTGGTAAAGAGATGGGACTGGGGGAGTGTCCCAGATCAAATCTACAGTGGGGCGGGCAACTGCAAAAGCCACCAAATTTAAACTGGAAACCAAAAATAGGGAGGGTGGGTGGAACAAAACAGTTTCAACAGAGATCTAAGCAACAACTAACAGTACAAACTCTAAAACCAAAAAAGTATACTAAGCTCTGTATATTTGCAGATCAGTCTCTCAGAACAGTGAGACAACAGTTTCAACAGAGATCTAAGCAACAATTAACAAACTGTATAACCAAAAAATATATACTCAGCTCTGTATATTTGCAGATAGTCTGGAAGGCATTTTCTCAGAACACAGGTTCTAGCAATTAAATGCAGGCTGTTACTAACAGGTCAAATTAAGTGATCCTATATGTTGTTGTTCTTCTTTCGGCTTTTCCCGGGTAGGGGTCGCCACAGTGAAACTCCGGTCCGCTAATGATTGGCAGTAGAGTTTTACGGTGCCAAGGTGCCAGCTCGATGCCCAACCTTCAACGAAGGCACGCCCTATGCATGTCTTTCGAATGCCACTCGACCATGGGGAGGACATGCAGACTCCACACAGGAGGTGCTCCAGCCGAGAATTGAACGGGAGAACCTCTTGCTGTGAAGTGACAATGCTACCGCTGCACCACCGCTGCTTACATGCTTGGTTGAATTATACAGATTAAGTTAACAGCAGGGCATTTATGCCACTTCTGTTGAAATTATGTAATATTTTAAATGATTTGACTACATGTTTGTTACTTGTGGTATTTGAACCCACAATGTCTGACTACGGTATTAGAACTGATTCCTACAGTTGCCTTGTGATACAAACTGAAGCATGCATGCTTGATTTTACAGTTAGGACATGCATGCTTAATCTGCTATAACTGTATAAAAGAGAACTACATTACATAAAATATTATTTATGTTGTGCTGCCTACATACCTCTCACTTCCCTCAGTCTTTCTAAATGGTCAGCATGAGCCTCTCTATTCACTATTATCTCCTGCTTTGCTGTCAAATAAAAGGAAGAGAACAAGAAAAGAGCATTATTAATATAAGTCTTGCCTATATGCAGCTTTCTGTCTAATGTAAAATCTCTTTATCTGTATACTTACACAAATGTGGGATGTCAGCAGTCCTAAATTCATCCAGCTACTGGTTGAGTGTATTCTGCTTGAGCCTTTTGAGGTCATTAAAATGGTGCCTGTGCTGTTCTTCAGTGTGTGGAATGCCAGTCGCACTGGGGACAGCCTTGCAGCCTTAGCTAGACTATTCCATGCCTCAGACTTGTAATGGGGGCCTGTATAGCCCCCCTGCCAGAGTCCTTAGCTGTAGATTCTGGACTCCTTGACTCCCCCACATTTGAGCCCTAAATTTGGCACCTTTCCTTCTAACTGCATACATGTCCAATCAGGGAAAACAGCAAAGTTAACAGTGTTTTCCTGCAAGTGAGTGTTATCACATTTACTACTAGTGCGCAAACCCAAACAAAAATGCCAACTGAGTTTTTGAGATGTTAAATGGAGAGCAACAGTGAAAAACAGAGAAGAAAGCAGTTTATGAACTAAGCAGGGTAATGTGACAATTGGTATTAGTTTTTGGTTTGGGTGCTGCTGTACCTGTTACTTGATTTAACTTTGCAGACATGTATTGGAGGTATAAATTATATGACCTGACCCATTTTTGGGGTAGCTTTACACATTGATAAAATGAATTTGTACAATGTGGGATTCGAGCCTATGCATTAGACATATTCTTCCAAATAGATGATTTTTCATTCTTGTTACAGAGAAAGTGTTTTTTGAACATTCTCATTAAGTATACATAAATACACATGACAGAGTGAAGGGTTAACCATGTATGTGTGTGACCTGACAAGGTCCTGGTTTATACATTCATGTATTTATAAGTATCATTGAGGTCTGCAGGCCATCCAAGGCCAGAGAAGACAATTATAATTACAGAAACATAATATTCAGTATAACCTCTGTCACACATATAATTCATACAAGCTCCACTGCTATACATAATTATTATTTATAATTATATTTACATTTTTTTTACTTGTTTTTTTTTAAATTGAGGGGACAAGTATTAATAAAACTGGGAGTGTGCTTGATTAGAACCCACACTCACCTGTACTGTGGCCCTACACTTACACCTACTGCCACAGGAACAGCTAAGGAACAGCTGTATATTTTCATACGCATTATTAAACATGTGTACTGACAGCCCCACACTCCTGCTTAGTTTATTTGCACAATGGCAAACCGTACAGGATACAATGCATCTGTTTTGAAATTGCCTACTGTCTGCTTGCTGTCTGCAGGTGTTCTAGACCTGTAAGTGTTGTGGAAGATTGCTGACCATTGCACAACACCACTTAGGGGGTTTTCATGATGGTAAGCAAAAAGTGCAACAATGTATCCTTTTTCAAATTTACAACTGTCAGCTTCCTGTCTGCAGGTGTTCTGTCTGCTTCTTGTGTAGGCCATTAGACCATGTTTGCATGAAGGTAAGCAATGTTGTTATCCTTCTAAGTAGAGTTTATTAGGTTTCATCCTTAAAAGACAAATGTGGGACTTGAACCATAATCTACAGATATTATATACTCATGGTTCATCATGTTTACCAGATGTGCTACACACACTTGATTCACGTCTCTAATTTATGCAGTCTTTATAGGTTCATAGGTTCATAGATTAGTACTAGGCTAACTGCCCTTGTGAGCTATTTTAAGCCTAGCCAATTATCCCTTGTGAGACTTGAACTATGCACATTGTGTTTGTAAGGCAAACACCTTAACCATTAGGCCACCCTCCCAACCCCTAGTAACCTAACATTAAATTGAATGTATTTATCCGTTTCACTCTGTTGCGCTAAATTGTGAGCTGCACAAATATTACTATTTAAAAAAAACAGTATAAAATAAATTGTACCACACATTACAGATTTTTACACAAGTCTGGATTTGAACTGTCACACCAATGAACCTACAAAACACAGTAAGGGTGTCTTATCCCTTTTTGCCACAGAAACATCTTTGCAGCAGGAATACAAATTATTGTGCATACAAGCAAGCCCCATTTCATCGACATTATTAACAAGACATATAACATTTGTACACTGTTAGTTGTTTGTACATGTGTTAATTACATATTTAGTGCAATGACCGATCACACAAACATTTATGAGTATTGTTTGCACCAATGCAGCTCTGTCTTCTCTTTGTATTATGCTTATTCTTCTCTTATTTGAGCAGTAATCTCAGATATGCAGTCTGTAATGCATTTTGTGTCATTGTCCTTAAATTGTATGAGAATATTATAGGTTCATAGGTTCATACTAGGCTATCTGCCCTAGGGCATTTATAAGCCTAGCCAGAGTATGTTTGGCTTTCGCCACCCATTTTAAATTAATTTTGCTATGCCCTTTTTCGAGGTTAGTATATTGTGCCTCTGTCTAACAGTGACACAGAAGTGATACCCGGGGTAAACCTACGATCTCCCATCCACTCATCAAGATTCCTCTTGAAGAGAGTCAATGAGGGACTCTGCCTAACCTGGACTGGGATTTTATTCCAGAGTGAAGGGAGCCTCTGGGTTATGAATCTGTCCCTCCAGCATGTCCTATTTATTTCAGTGCTGAGGTTCAAGTCTCTTGAGCGTGTAGCTCGATGGGATTTGTATTTTTTGAGGTGCAGCATGTCCCTTAATTCCGGGTTGGACATGGCTTTATACGTCAGGCACAGGTCGCCTATGAGCAGGTGGTATGCCACTGAGTAGAGCTGGAGTTTCTTTAACCGGGCAGCATATGGCATCTGTTTGAGCCCTTTGATCCTCTTGGTGAGGTACTTCTGGGGTCTTTCCAGTTGCTGCAGGTGTTTGGTAAGGTACATCACAAAAGGGGCATTGTACTCGATTATGGGCCTGATGAGGGATGAGTAAAGAGGCATGATGACCTCCCCTAATCTAGATGTGAATCCCTTCATGATTAGGTGGGCTATATAAAATGTTTTTCTAACCACTTTGGCCACGTGGTTGTCAAATGAGAGACTGCTATCAACTTGGGTCCCCAGGTCCCTAATTACTTCTTCTGTACTTAATGGATTACCACCTATGTGGTAATTTGTGGGCACTTTGTTTTTGCCAAAGGGGATGACTATACACTTTTTGGCATTTAGCTTGAGGCCATGGCTCTGGCACCAGTTGTCTGTTTCTATGAGGCCCTTTTGGAGGATGCTTGTGTCGGCTGGAGAGTCGATTATGGCGTCCAGTTTGCAGTCATCTGTGAACTTGGTCAGCCACAGTCCTTCTGTGTTGGCCTGTACCTCTGAGAAATATATACCGGACAAGAGAGGTCCCAGGACTGAGCCTTGTGGAATGCCACTTGTAACTGGTTTGGAGTCTGACATGGATCCAGCAATTCTAACCATGTGGGTTCTGTCCTTGAGCCAGTTTGCAACCCATCTAGTGACATAGGGGTTTATATTTAAGCTGGTGAGCTTATCTATAATACCCAAGTAGGGAACTGTATCGAAGGCTTTTGCGAGGTCCAGGTAGGCTGTGTGGACCACCTTCCCTTCATCAATGGCCTTGGTGACTGTTTCAAAGAAGTCGACCAGGTTTAAGAGGCAGGATCTGCCCTTAACAAAGCCGAACTGGGTAGGATCCAGTGTCTGTAGGTCCCCAATATCTTTATTTATGAGGTCCATGATGATCCTTTCCATAGCTTTGCAGACCAAGCTAGTCAGGCTTATGGGGCGATAGTTTCCAGGGTCTGTTGAGGCACCACCTTTGTGGAGAGGGACCACTGTTGCTGTACGCCACTCTTTGGGTACATATCCTGTAGTAAGGCTGAGATTGAACAGTAGTTTTATGTTTGGGTTTAGCTCTTCTTGGAGTTCATGTAGGACGCAGCCCGGGACACCGTCTGGTCCCATTGATGCTGTGTTTTTTGCTTTGGAGAGGGCGGCTCTTACCTGAGCATCTGAGATGTCAGGGGGGCAGCACTCTGCTGGGATAGATATTTGCCCTTTTGGTGGGGAGGGGAGGAGAAGTTTGCGCTGAACCTGTCAGCTAGGATGTTGGCAATGTCTGTGGGTTCGGTGTATTTTATGTCATTTTGGACTAATTCTGAGCATATCTGGGAATTCCCACCCAGGTTCCTAGCATAACTAAAGAAAGCCTTGTGATTATCCTTAGTGTCCTGTGCAATTTTTCTCTCGAAGCTGGCCTTAGACGATTTTATGAGTGCCCTTAGTTTTTTGCTAATACTGATCAGAGATGCCTTCCCTTTTTGGGATTTTGCTCTATCATGTAGTAGTTTCCTCCTTCTATTGTATAGTTTGTTTATGGCTGGGGTCCACCAGACAGGACGTCTGCCTTTGGAGGATTGGGTCTTGGTTTTATTTGGGATTGCATGATCCATGCATTCCTGAAGGTGTTCATAGAATGCATTTATAAAGGATTCTGCGGTCTGGGCCGTATTTTCCACAGGCCCGGGTGCTTTGAAGGATTCCACCTCGGTTTTGAGGAGTGTGAAATTTCCTTTAGAGAAGTTTTCCCTGTGGTTTTCTGGGCAGGGGGTGGGGTTGGGATGTGAATATCCAGTGAGATCAGTTTATGGTCTGATCTTACCAGTGAGGGATACACTTCTGGTCTGGAGCATAGAGTCCCCATGTTGGTGATGATCAGGTCCCGTATGTTTTCCCCTCTTGTGGGAGTGGTAACAAGTTGTTCCATAGCATTTGAGTTTATGAATTCTAGGAACCTTTGGGCTAAGGTGTTGGAGCTAGAGTAATGCTCCCAGTCTATGTTTGGGTAGTTGAAGTCGCCCAATATAATGGTGTTTGGAGAGACTTTCATATTTTCCAGTGTTCTTAGGAAGGCCGAGTGGGGTTCCTGGGTTTGGGAGGGTGGTCTGTAGCAGGCTATAAACTGGAAGGCAGTTTTACCCACTGTTAGTTGCACATGGATAGTCTCTGATGCTTCGTGCTTTGCCACCAACCTGGAGGTGTGGGTATCTTTGATGAATATCGATACTCCCCCTCCTTTTGTGGTTCGGTCCAAGTTTTGGGGCTGAAAAGCATGGTATGAGGTATAACCTGGTAGTGCTGGGGTGCTCTCAGGAGCCTTGAACCAGGTTTCTGTTACTGCACAGATATCAATGTTCTCCATGCTAAGGAGAGTTTCAAGTGCATGCATCTTGAGGTTTAGATTTCTGGCGTTGAGTAGCATTACTCTTAGTTTCTTATCCCTTGTGATACCTATGGAGGTGGGTTTGTCTTTTAAGCCTTGCCTAAAAAAGGCACTATGGGGGTAGCAAGAGCCTTTGCCAATATCCGAAAGCCCAGGGGAGACAGGTGCAAGCCGTCCCTAGCGAAGCATCGTGGCTTGTCGAGCATATCATCCCAGGTTGACAGGCATTGGTTCCACTTTGAATGACACCAGTACTTAAGCCAATTGTTGAAATTGATCATCTTGTCTTCATATTGTGGCATCATTCTTGGTGAGGGTAAGATGCTACTCAAGGTCAGGGTCATACCGGCCTGGGCTACATGCTCAGAGAACTCCCCTATGTCTCTTTTCATGTAGTCCAGGGAGGTACGTCTCAGGTCATTCACACCAGCATGGACAATGACTGAGTCATATTTGTACTTGCCTTGGAGTGATCTGAGTGCTTGCATTATGTGGCGCATTCCAGCGCCCGACAGGCTGCTCACCGTGATCTTCTCCTTGTTCAGCCTGGTGAGTGGGATGTCAGTGTGCCTGACGATAGAGTCACCTATTACAAGTGTATCAGGTGTGTTGTTTAGCCTTAAGGGCTGTGACTGTTCGGCACACTGGCTTTGTAAGATATGTGTTGCACGTGTTTTGTTTTGGGATAGCGGTTGCTTGGGTGTCTGCTTTGGAGGTCTCTGCTGCTTAGGCAGATCTTTATTTAGAGCCTCCAAGTATGTTTTGTGTGATTATGTGTTTGGTTTGCTGTCGTGGTAGGTCTATGTGAGACTGGAATTGTAGTGAGTGTGGTTTCCTTCTCCTCCTGACTGGTTATGCCAGTACTGAGTTGAGAGAGCTTAGCCTCCAGTTTGGCTATATGGTTGCATCTCTCACATGTGTTGGAATTTGTTGGGAGGAGGAGAGGCTTGTCTGTGTACATGAGGCAGTTGTAACATTGCCTCAAGATTCCCAGGTTCACCAGCTGGACAGGAGAGAAGATTGACAACTGACCTTTGGACATGCTAGAATAATATTGGGAATTCCTTTATAGTTGAAAACAAGGGCCAATGGGGAGTGAGGGTGTAGTGCTTTTAATTTTTAGTGCTGACTTATATAATTGCTTTAGTGAGCAAGTGCCAGGTAACTTAAGTGCAATGTGTTACAGGTAACTTAAATGCAAAAACGACAAACAGTAACTTTCTTTCAAGTGAAACAAGGAAATAAGTACAGTAAGCAATGCAGATATCACTAGGGATCGGAATTAGCATTCCAGGGAAATAACAAGCTAACAAACAACAAGCATACAAACAAAGCTAGATTCAGCAGGCCTGGATCTAGTCTATGCTACAGCAAACAAGGTGTACCAATTTCAGTAAGAAACAGTTCAAATATGCAGGGACTATAAACCTTTAACCAGAAATTCCCAGCTCAGAAGGGCAGAGTCCAGCCTCTCCCCCCACAAGAGTGCAGACCACGAACCTTCTTAATGTAAAATAACTGGCCTGAAGCCCAAGTGCATAAACCAGAACTAATACACTTTAGGAATAACAGACACTGAGCTCTCAATCAGTAGTTCCCAACTTAGAAGGATGAAAGCTACCTGTCCTGCCACCACAGTGCATGCCACAAACCTTCCTAATGTAAAACAACTGGTCTGAAGCCCAAGTGCTTAATTCAAAAGACTTAGAATGATAGCTACTCTTTAATCAAGTTACTACCAAGCAGTAATAAATACAATTGAATACTTTAAAGAATGCCTGGATTAGTGCTCAAGTTATACAAACAAAGCTAGATTCAGCAGGCCTGGATCTAGTCTATGCTACAGCAAACAAGGTGTACCAATTTCAGTAAGAAGCAGTTCAGATATGCATGCACTATAAGCCTTTAAGCAGAAATTCCCAGCTCAGAAGGGCAGAGTCCAGCCTCTCCTCCCACAAGAGTGCAGACCACGAACCCTCTTAATGTAAAATAATTGGCCTGAAAGCCCAAGTGCTTAAACCAGAATTAATACACTTTTAGAATAACAGACACTGAGCCCTCAATCAGTAGTTCCCAACTTAGAAGGATGTAAGCTACCTGTTTTGCCACTACAGTGCAGACCACAAACCCTCTCAATGTAAAACAACTGGTCTGAAGCCCAAGTGTTGAAACTAAAAGGCTTAGAATAAGTTACACCAAGCAGTAATAAATACAATTGAGTACTTTTAAGATGACACAAAAGCAAAATAAAGTAGGAAGAAACAAAAGTACAGTAAAAGCAGATGAATTTTTTTTTTTTTTTCAGAAAAGTAGCAAAAGCAGTAGGAAATACAATTCTCATGCAGTGCAAGCTGGCACACTTGAATATGTAGCAATATTAGTCCACACACAGTTTGAAAAAATGTAATTAAATTAAAAAGGACTAAAAGCAAGTGCAGAAAGGGTTAATTAGGTAGAATGCGGTAAAGAGATGGGCCTGGGGGAGTGTCTTAGATCAAATCTACAGTGGGACGGGCACTGCAAAAGCCACCAAATTTAAACTACAGACAAGAACTGGGGGGGGGGGTAGGGAAAAACAGTTAAATGACAATAATATACACTGTTCAACAAAGGCAGAGGAATTTGGATATTTGTGAACAGAAACTGAAATGTGTGCTGCTCACTTCCATTTGAAACCTTGTTACAATTAATTCTGCCCTTTGTAAGTATATCCTTGCTGACACACTCACTGCAGGCAGAGAGCCTGAATTCTGTATTCCTTCTCCCTGCCACTAACCATTCACAGTTGCAATCCATTAGCAACAAAGACTGTCAATCCATTAGCACACAAAGGTGTCAAACCTGCTATTGCCTGCAAAGCTTCAACCTCTTTCACTTACATTGACTTGCATTTCACCTTCTTCACTGGTTCCTTATTGTATTGATGGGGGATGATAATGTTTATTTTAGCATTTATGATCAGACAAATACTAGCTGTTATCTCTAAATAAGGATAAGGATGCTACCTATCCTTTTGTTTTCTGGACTATCCAGAAATTAGAATGAAGGTCAGGTAGTCCAGGAAGCATTGTACAAACTCCAGTATTTTGTTTAGCAGCACAAACAGAATTATTCAGTTCTGAAAAAGTCACTTTGGAATTACTTTTTTAAAGAAAAGCATCAGTGAAGTGATGTGGTCTTGTCTGAGGCAACCAAGAAAAACACAAAAAAAGACATTCTACCTTTCGCTAGTGTGTCCATTTACATGAAAAGAGAAAGGATGTGGGTGGGTGGAGAGAGAGGTAGAGATAGGAGCAGTGCACATGGTGTGGTTTCAACCCATTCTCAGGCAACTCAAATTACACAACACAGTACAGGAAACAGCCCCAATACTAAATAGACACACCGTAAAAAAGAAGAACAAATGAACTGGTAGCAAAATACGGTGGTCTAACCAAATTACAATAGGCCAGCAATTAAAGTGCTAACTAAATACTGACTGGTCAGAGGTTTCATGTGCATATTCCACTAGACAATGATTGTCTTTTGCAACTAATCTGTCAGTGTGAGAGCGATTTATAGAGTTAGGAAACCACTGTGGTAACTTAATTTATTTGTAGTAAATGTAAACTTTCTAACTGGTGATTTAAGCACAGTTAAGCTAATTATAAAGATTTGGGACAGCTAGGAAGAAGGTAAGAGGAAACGAGGGTGCCCAGCAAAGAAGTGGATGGATTGTGTGAGAGGATCTGCAACAGTCAGGCATGAGTGTCAAAGATGGCAGGAGTGTGGCATTGAATCTAAAGAGATGGTGACAGTTAACACGACATCCCAACCCCATGTAGAAAATGGAGAAAAGGGGGTTGATCATGATGAAGCTAATTGTAAAGATAAGCAGCTACCTATATCTTAAGTTCATAGGTGTGCACTTGGCTAACAACCAGTGGAGTCTTTTTAAATCTAGCCATGCATTACAAATCTCTGACTTTAAATAACTTTTAAATAACTTTCTGGTTACAGTTTCAGTGTTCTGATGAAGCTTGTTATAGTACAAGTGAAAGCACTTAACCAACCTATTTTGGAGTTTTTGGACTTATTAAAAGTTTTTATCTACAACTATTTTGGATTTATTTTTATTATTCAAGTTATTCCAACGTTTTGCAAACGTATTATTTTGCTGTTGGTCCGATTGGAGCAGTTGTGTGGTTTTTTCCAAGACACAGAGGTTTTTCAGCGTCTTAGTGGATTTTGTTTGGTGTGTTAGCAGTTGTTCCACTGATCGCTCACGTTGGTTTTTGCATAAATACAAATGAAAGTTACTCTCAGTACAGTGTTCTCCATTATCATCATTATTAACACCAATTGTGATGCCAAGGGATGTGAACAAATAATGGAAGCTGAGAAAGGGAAAATATACAAACAGTTTATGAATTAATTACTAAAAGGGAAATTACATTAAGGAAAGGGAAATCTGGTACTGGCCAAACTATACTATCAGCATTAGATGACTTCACATTTCCAAGAAGGCACTCTTTTAACTTTCTGCCTTTTAAGACATTTTCAGGTGTTGTCTGCTTGGATTTATTCTAAACCACTGCTGATTTTTGGGGTAATCCTCATATCATTTGCTTCTGGGTTCCCCATGTTTTGCCCTTGATACAGAAATCAAATAGTTACTAAGTTACTTTAAAGAAAAAAAATTATAGAATAAATAAGCTCCATGCTCTGGTCGCAAAAAAACTTGCAATGTGAATGCATATCAGTTTGTTGAAATTTATCTCAGAAGAATAGGCTTTATTTTACTATGTGTGACACAAGTGAATGCATACTTCCATCTTGAAAGTCCTGTAATAATTTTCATTGATAAATAAATATGCATCATAGTCATCAACGCACATGAATATGTTACTTGGTACAAGAGCTCTCCCCTGTGACCAAAGTAGTTAAACAGAAACAATAGTATTAGTGTTACAAATGTGAAGCTGTTTCTTTTTCTCCATCTGTGCCCCTGACTAACTCAGCAACCACAAAATGATTCATGTTTCTGGAAATGTAATGGAAGGGCAGGTATAAAGTATGCCTTCTTTACTTTCATGTATATCACAAAGGACAAAAACAAGCTGAAATATTTGTTTGGGGGGGGGAGATGGGTGTAATCATTTCACAAGCATGTATATATATATATATATATATATATATATATATATATATATATATATATAGAGCTGAACTTTTTGTTTGGGGGAGATGGGTGTAATTATTTCACAAGCGTGTGTGTGTGTGTGTGTGTGTGTGTGTGTGTGTGCTTTATATATATATATATATATATATATATATATATATATATATAGATATATATATGTGTGTGTGTGTTTTATATATATATATATAAAACACACACACACACACACACACACACACACACTGAGGTAAAGCAAAACTAATCAATACAAAAAAGCAGCACCAAAGATATTTGAAGAGAAATACAGGCAAAGACATCATGGAAAATGTCACAATACAAAAAATAAGAAACTAAAGGGGGAAACTAGAAAAGAAGATTAGTAATGGAGACGTTAAAGAAATAGAAACTGAAGTTATGAATCTCCTGCAAAGTGGAGAATTTAGGGTAGAAAATATAACTCTAATAACATCACAACATGATAAAATAATGAATCCCCAAATTAAGGAGAAACATGTGGAGCAGAAAGCATCTGTTCAACTGCCATATGAAGATACTTTGGAGCCTTCAGTAGGAAAGCAGTACAAAAGTTCAGTTCGAGTTGCACAGCAAGGAAGGAACAGTAAAGTGTGACACAGACAGACACAGTCAGTGTTGTAGTGTGATAGGCCAGTGAGTTCCTATATGAAAGAGCAATGGATGACACAGGATAAAGCTGAAGAGAATATGGCACAGGAAGATGTTCTGGAACTTTCTGTAGAGTCCTACCAGGAAACAGAGAACAAAGAAAGTGACCTTAGTTTAGAAGAAAATGATCGTAGGGAAGAGTTGCTTGATTTAATACAGATGGACAGACATATTAAGATCAATGAAAGAAATAAGAGTATAGTAAGTCAATAAGACCTAAAGTGTTAGACGTTTGATAAAACAAATGAACACAGTAATCAAGACTGTCCATAGAAATTCATGCAGTAAATAGGGTATATTACTGTGCAGCTAAATTAATAACAGATAAAGTGTTATCACAATAACACAGGGCAGGAAGGGAAAGGAAGAGGAGAAATCAAATGCCATCATGGAAGTATCCAATAGACAAAACTATAAAACAATTAAGACAAGAAGTGTTGCTGTTAGAAGACTACAGAAGAGGGAACAGGTCAACAAAAATACTCAGAAAGATAAACATGATAAAAGCAGCATGCAGTGTTAGAACAAACCAGGATATTTTTCGCACTGTTGCAAATAATGAACTAAAGATATCAGCAAAGGCAGAAAAACTTGGAAGATATACAGATAATGTAACGGAAAAGTACAAAATAAGCAATTTATTGATGACCCAAAAAGTTTTATAGAGAACTGGGAAATAAGGCAAAAGGAATAGAAACACCATGATAAAAAAATGAGAAGTAGACACATTTTGGAAGATCCTGTGGAACATAACAGAGGATGAATGGATAGAAGAAGTAAAAGAAAGAATAAGAAGTTCAAATGTACAGGATCTAAAATGGGATGAAGTAACAGCCAAAGAAATTTAAATTAAATTAAAGAAACCTCCTAAATGGAAAACCCCAGGCCCAGATGTAGTATCTAACGTCCGGCTAAAATTATTATCATCTTTACATGACGATTTAGCCAACTATTTATGTGTGCATGCCAAACAGACACCATCCTCATTAACAATAGGAACAATTATACTCCTCTTAAGAGTGAACCTGCAAGATATCCTAAAAACTATAGACCAGTAACTTGCCTTCTGATGATGTATACACTGGAATTGATGCCAACAGATTTCATAGTCATTTCGAAGAAAACTCAATCATGGCAATAGAACAAAAGGGTAACAATCACATGGAACAAAGGATCATTCACTGTTAAATAAAGTCATAACGGAGAACTGTAAAAAAGGGAATAATCGAAGTATGGCATGGAGAGATTACAAAAAAGCATTTGATAGCATCCTACATTCATGGATAAAAAGTGCTTATAAATGTATAAGATATACCCTACATTGATCGATTACATTTCAGTGACCATGAAACAGTGGCAATCCACTTTACAGCTAAGCCATGATAAAGGACAAATTATTATCTCATGGATAAAAATTCAAAGGGGAATATTCCAAGATGACTCTTTGTCACAGCTGCTCTTCTGTATTGCCCTTAACCCATTAAGCTGTCTACTTAACAGATTAGATCATGGCTACAATTTGGCTCCCAGAAAATAACAAGTGTAAAGACTTATTATTTTGTTTTTGCAGATGATTTAAAACTGTATAGTTCATCACATGAGGAAATGAAAGCACATCTGCAAGTGGTCAAAACTTTCTCAGATGATAAATGAATGTCATTTGGTCTTGATAAATGTACAAAAGCAACTTTTAAAGCAGGAAAGCTGCAGCACCAAGAAAATATCAGTCTGGGACAGGAATGTGATGTAAAAGAACTTGAGTAAGAGGGGGTGTATAAATATTTAGGAATTGAAGGATCAACAATAAAACATGAACAGATATGAATAAAATTTAGTAAGGAATATTTTAGAAGACAAAAATCAATGCTGAAGTCAGCCCTGACATTTAGGAACAAACTCCAAACTATAAACCAATTTGCCCTTCCTGTTCTTTCAGTTTTGAAGTGAATGACTGCCCAAAAAGGTACTGGATCAGTTGGACAGAAAAACAGGAAAAATGGTTTGTGCTTATCAAATGATTTACAAAAATCAGTGTATACCAATATTATATATTCACCATTCTGAAGGGGGTATGGGTCTCCTTGAAATTGATTACATGCATAGATCTGCAATCATAGGACTGCATACATATCTGCTGACCTCACAAGATTCAAGCATAATGAAAGTTTTAAACATGAGAACAAGTCTAAGATGACTTCCCTGCTTAGTTTAGAATAATCATATTGGTGTCAAGTGGGAATGGAAATCAAACTAGAAGTAGATAAAAATCAAGAAGCAACTGAATGTTCCAAAAACCAAAACAAAGAATATAAAGTGAAGGATCAGATGAGAAGGCAAGAAATATGGAAAATGCATAAATATAGTTGCAAGTACAGGAACTCCTGGAACAATCGCATGTCAATCAGGATCTAATGCAGGAATGGTTAAGGGGAAGTAATTTAAACCAAAAGATGAAAGGTTAATATTGATGGCCCAGGACAGTGGACTACGTGCACACTGGTTTACAAAGTCCATTGATCATGTTAGAGAAACAGATAAATACAGGTTTTGTAAAACAGAGCTGGAAACAGTTACACACCTTGTTGCTGGGTGTGATGCACTAATGCCAGATGACGTGTATACTTAAAGGCATAATAATGTGGCAAGACTGTTGCATTGGGGATTGTGTAAACATTATAATATTGAAGTAGAGAAGCACTGGAAACATGAGCCACAAATCATTATAGAAAATAAAGTTTATATCACATGGAATCAACCATTACCAACAGGTCAAAAAATAGATGCGAGAAAACCAGATATATTAGTCCATGAAAAGAAGACAAAAGTAGTATTGATCACTGAAATTGTTACAACCAGTGAGTGATTACAGTGTCCTACATACAGAGAGACACAAAGTCATAAAATACCAAGATTTGCGGGCAGAAATGAGGGCAATGAGGAAGAAGGATACTCAGACAGTTCCAGTAGTAGTAGGAGCAATGGGTTTCATACAAAAAGAATTTACAGTCATATTTAGATATGCTACCAATACAGTTCTGGACACTGCAAAGAGCACTTTTGGCTAATATCAATGACTGAAACAATATTAATTTCATGAACTTACTTATGAATCATACTTTTTTTTAGGAATGGGGTTCATTCCCAACATGGTATTAGAAACAGAAAAGACTTAGAGAAATTAAACTGAGTGTATAAAGATTGGTCATGACAGTAACCCCCTGTTAAGCATGTATCTTCCATAACCAGGTTATGGCCACCAGGAGCTTGATGTACATGCATGAAAAAGGCTGACAACCCCATGAGTTAAAGCAAGACAGCAAAGCAGAGATGGAGATGAAGAACAACTAGTTTGATTATATTTTTTCACCAGTGATTGTGATTTAAAATGTTATGCCAGCAGCTCACATGTATATTACTGCTCTTCTACTGTAACACTGCAACCATCATACAAAGACACTATTTCCATCCAGTCTTCTACATTATCTCCCTGGGGGGATCCGAGGGATAACTCCTCAACTCTATGAAATGAATAGGCTTGAGCCCAATAGGCAGTGACCTGATGGTAATCAGGCACAAAGGGAAAAGCAAACAGAAAAAAAAATTGCATCTTACTACTACCATACCTCTCATCTGTCCTGGAATTTCATGGCTGTCCTTGATTTTGACTCAAATTTTAGCTCTGTCTCTCTTAATCCCTCCTAAAACTGGCGGGTGGCATTTTGGAGAAAAGGTGGTGAATTACACTTAATAAATAATAACAATAATTACAATAATAGACTTGTTTTTACTTATGTGTATTAATTCACAATCATTTAGTCTGCCAATGTCTCAAGTTAAAAGTATTAATATTTTAAAAGTGCCCCATTTATATCTAGATTTGTCCCTGATTGGTTGAGAGCTATGACTGCGACATGTCATCATCCTTGTAGTTCCTCCTCCAGCAATAATTTACATAACACATGCGAAGAATGAACTTCTATTGCAATTAATGTATTGTTTATTTATTTATTTACAATGGTCTAGTCCTCTCTAAGTTGCTCCACTCATGCCTTCTACTCAGATGACACTAATTACGACCATTAGCTGAAGAACATAATCAGGTCAGCATTGATGTCCAACGTATTTCAGCTTTCGCTTCAAGAAACAGTGAAACAGCAAAAATAATGATGATGATGCTGCTTAAAGGCCATAGGTCGGACAAAGCATTTATATTTATTTTATTTATTTCAGTTTGATGACTGGGGAAGTCCACTGGGCCAAGAAGAGCCCGTTTTCAGTAGAGGCCCAGGGAAAAAAGCTCCATTAACAAACATGCATATCAAGCAGAGCATATAACACATGCTGAGAATACAATTAACAAATATGAAGAGATAACATTTCTATACAGAGTAGCTGTAGTGATAGTGGACAATCTTTATGTAATCAGACTATGGTAAGATTTACAGAAATAAGGATTTCTGCATTTTGAAAATAGCAAGGGTGCAGAAAGACATTAATCATGCATATCAGGTAGAGGATATACTTCATGCTGAACTAGTTTAACTCTCAACCTAAGCACTCAAAAAGCATCTTACAGCCTGGCACTTGCTCAGACCTAATAGCAAGCACTAATATACCCTGATACTGATTACCCAGAAGGGCAAGGCTCTTTATTCACCCCTCACCAGCCAAGCGACTAAGCAGCTCACCCTACTATTCAGGCATGACCAAAGGGCAACTTCAGGTGCACTCTCCAGTCCAGCTGGTGAATCTGGGTATCCTGAGGCAATGTTACAACTGCCTCATGTACATAGACAACCCTCTCCTCCTACCACAAAACACTAACATATGTGAGAGATGCAATTATGCAGCCAAACTGGAAGCTAAGCTGTCTCCACCCAAGACTAGAATGGACAGTCAAGAGGAGAAGGTTAACACTTGCATCACAACTCCAGCCGCACACAGACCTGCTAAAACAGCACTGGCAAAAAATACACATAAATACACAAAATTATATTCAGAGGCTCTAAATAAAAACCTGCAAAAGCATCAGAGACCTCCAAAGCAGACACCCAAACAACCTGCACTTCCCATCACAAACCAGACAACACATAAAACACAAATTCAGTGTGCAGCACAATCACAGCCCTTAAGGCAAAATAACATACCTAACACACTAGTAATAGGCAACTCTATAGTCAGGCACACTGACGTCCCACTCACTAGGCTGGACAAGCAGAAGGTTACTGTTAGCTGCCTGTCGGGAGTCAGAATCCGCCACATAACACAAGCACTCAGGTCACTCCAGAACAAGTACAAATATGACTCTGTCATTGTTCATGTTGGTATGAATGACTTGAGACATACCTCCCTGGGCTACATGAAAAGAGACATGGAAGAGCTCTCTGATCATGTAGCCCAGGCTGGTATGACCCTGACCCTGAGTAGCATCCTGCCCTCACCAAGAATGATACCTCAGTATAAAGAAAAAATGATCAACTTCAACAATTGACTAAGCTATTGGTGTCATTCAAAGGGGATCCAGTGTCTTTCAGCCTGGGACGGCATGCTCAACAAGCCGCATTGCTTCACAAGAGATGGCTTGCATCTGTCACCCCTAGGCTTTCGAATACTGGCCAAGGCTCTTGCTGCCCTCATAGTGCCTTTTTTAGGCAAGGCTCTAAAGTCAAACCCACCTCGGTAAATAGCACAATTAACAAAAAACTGAGGGTTATGCTACTCAATGCCAGGAGTTTAAATCTCAAAATGCATGTGCTCGAAACACTCCTTAGTATGGAGAACATCGACATCTGTGCAGTAACTGAAACCTGGTTCAAGGCTCCAGAGAGCAATCCAGCACTACTGGGCTACAACTCATACCACACGTTTCGGCCACAGAACATGGACCGAAACACAAAAGGAGGGGGTGTATCCATATTCATCAAGGATACCTACACCTCCAGGTTAGTGGCGCAGCATGATACCTCTGAGATCATCCATGTGCAACTAACATCGGGCAAATCTGCAATGCAAATTGTGGCCTGCTACAGATCACCCTCCATGACCCATGACCACCACTCCACCTTTCTGGAGACACTGAAAATCATGAAGGTCCTACCAAACACCCTGATATTGGGTGATTTCAATTACCCTACCATTCACTGGGAAAACTACTCGAGTACAAATTCCCAGGCCCAGCGCTTCCTGTAATTCATCAACTCAAACTCCCTGAATCAGCTAGTAAACTCGCCTACCAGAGGTGAAAACATATTGGACCTGGTCATCACCAACATGGGCGACAGGTGTTCCACACCGGAGGTCAACCCCTCACTGGTTAGATCAGACCATATACTAATCACTCTGGATGTCCACACCCCACCACCACCCCCAACTAGGGAAACCACAGTAAAAAACTTTTCCAAAGCAAACTTCACCTTACTTAAGACAGAGGTGGTAAGTTTCACAACCCCCATGCTAAAGGATAACGCTGTCCCAGATGCAGAAACCTTTACAAATGCACTCTATGAGCACCTACAAGGATGCTTGGATCATGCCATCCCTAGCAAAACCAAGACTCACTCCTCTAAGAGAAGGAAACATGTTTGGTGGCCCCCTCAAATAAACAGGATATACAATAGAAGGAGGAAACTAGTTCAGAAAAAAAGCAAATCCCAAGAAGGAAAGACATTCCTGATCAGTATCAGTAAGAAACTGAGGTCCCTCATGAAATCATCCAAGGCTAACTTCGAAAGAAAAATAGCCAAGGATTCAAAAGATAACCACAAAGCCTTCTTTAGCTATGTTAAGAATCTAAGTGGCAGCTCATAGATATGCATTGAACTAGTGCAAAATAGCACAAAATATACTGAACCTACTGATATTTCCAACATCCTGGCAGATAGATTCAGTGCAAACTTCACCCCCCTCTCACCTCCAAAAGGGCCCACAACAATACCGGAAAAGTGTAGTATCCCAAAAATCACAGACGCACAGGTGAAAACAGCCCTTTCAAAAGCCAAAAACACAGCATCAATGGGACCAGATGGTGTCCCAGGCTGCGTCTTGCACGAACTACAGAATGAACTAACCCCCCACCTAAACATGCTGTTCAACCTCAGCCTCTCACCAGGCTACGTGCCCATAGAATTGTGCACAGCAACGGTTAATCCTCTCCACAAAGGAGGGACCACAACTGACCCTGGTAACTATCGCCCCATAAGCCTGACTAGCCTGATCTGCAAGGCTATGGAGCACGTCATCATGGAACTCATTAGCAAAGACATTGGGAACCTCCAAACACTTGACCTGACCCAGTTCAGCTTTGTTAAGGGCAGATCATGTCTACTAAACCTGGTGGACTTCTTCGAGACAGTCACCAAGGCCATAGATGAGGGAAAGGTGGTTCACACAGCCTACCTTGACCTCACCAAGGCTTTTGACACCATTCCCCACTCAGGTATTGACTACAGAAACAAGAAAGTTGCATTCGAAATAACTATACTTTGCAAACAGCAAATACCAGAATGCTACAAATCGCCAATCACCTCACGAATATGTGCGTGTTCAACATATACCAAAGGCAAGATAATGACAAAGATAAAAACAACTTTATTCCATATATTGTTTAGCGCTTTCACTCACTATACCGTGAGCTTCCTCAGAACATTCAAATTGTGAATCCAACAAGTTTAAATACAGCTGTTTGGCGCCAAAATCCATTTCAAATCCTTAAAGCTGTATGCTGCTCAAAACAACATATCTTCTATTTATAAAAAAATTTTTAAAAACAACATAATAACACAATATATACAAATAAAAAATGTATATAGAAAAATATGAAATGTGAAATGTTAAAAATATATGTCTATCGAAAACTACTGTTTCTAAAATAGCAAATTTAAAATGATGGTTTTCGCCTTTGCTAATTATATGTTTGGCCAAAGCATTTTTTTGGTCTTTCGTCCTAATGCTATATAGGTGCGAATAGATTCTCTTTCTGAAATTTCGCTCTGTTTTGCCTATATAGAATGGACAGACCATACATTTAGCCAAATATACCAACATTTTAGTGTTGCAATTTCCTCGTTTAAACTATATTTTTGTCCTGTTGTAATTCTTTAAGGTAGTCTCTGTCTCTTCATTAATCACAGTACATTGATGGCATGTACCGCATTTTGTTGTGTGTGTAGGGTTTCCTGTTTTTCTTCATTTCTAACCTCTCTTTAACATCATTTTCAAATTCTGACCCATCTTGTAAACAAAAGTCGGTCTAGAACCTAAAATTTCTAACTTTTCATCATCAGTCAACAATGTATGCCAATTCTTAATCATAATTTCTTTTATCTGATTACTATACGGGCCATATTCTATAATGCAAGCCCTGCTGAACGATTTTTTGTTTGTACTATTTTTCTTAAAAATATCACTATCTAATGCTGTGTTATACTTCATTCCTAACAGTAGCAAATATTTCTTCCCCCATTGGTTTATTACATATGAATTCTCTTTGTTCATCATATCCTTATTGTATCCCCTTTCACTAAATAATGAAGTTATTTATTGCACTTCTTCTAACATATCTGGGTAACTAGAGGTCATTCTCACAGCCCTTATACATTGTCCCTTATAAATGTTTCTCTTAGACTTCTTTGGGTGATTACTATCGTAATCAATATATGAATTGGAAAAAGTTTCTTTCCTATGTATATTTGACTTAAAGTTGCTAGCTTCCCTTGTTGCCAAAGTATCCAGGTATGCCACCCCTGTTGTGTTGCTCATAGATGTAAACTTCAAATAATCATTGCTTCTATTAAGGTATTCCAAAAAGTTATTGAAGGTGATCTGGTCACCCTCCCAAATGATGTATATGTCATCTAAGAAACGTGAGTAATATTTAATGTTGTCAAAAAACTCACTGTTAAATATTACTTTCTTCTCCCAATCCAACATTACCATATTTGCATAAATGGGGGCACACGCTTCCCCCATAGCTACTCCTTTAGTTTGCTTAAACATCTCACCTTCATAGTAAATGAAGTTGTTATCCAAAACTATGGACATGAGTTCAGTAATCAACCTAATTCTGTCCCATTCCAAATCACTGTGTTTATAAATACTGTTGGTAAATGCTTCCACCCCCTGATTCTTAGGGATACCCATAAACAGATCAATTACATCTATAGAAGCAAATAGTAATTCTTTATTACCTAGGTGGGTTGGATATTTCATTAAAAATTCCCAGGAATCCTTGACCATATGTTCCACTTTCTCATATATATGTTTTAGCAAAGAATCTATAGCCACTCCCAAAGGAAAGGTCTTGGACTTACTTCCTGATATTATTGGTCTGAATGGAGGATTGTTGACATTTTTATGTACCTTTGGTATACCTACTAATGTAGACATAACCGGATGCTCTACCTTAAAAAAGTTATATAATTCCTCAGTAATCCTATTGTCCAATAGAAATTCTTCAATGTATAGGTCTATTCTTTTATATGCAATGTTGATCTCATTTGTAGAAATGACTTCATAGTTACCTGAAACATGCAAAATTTTGTGCATTTTTGCGTTGTATTCTATAGCATCATAAATCACAACGCCACCGCCCTTGTCGGGCTTCATAACTCTTAGGTTGTTATTTTCTCTTAAATCTTCTAATACTTCTAATTCTTCTTTTGTTACATTGTGCTTCACTCTTTTCCTTGCAAACTTGTTGCTAGACTGATAAATCTCTTGTGTAACTATTCTTTCATACCTTTGACCATCCTTGTTCATAACAGGTATATAACAGCTCTTCCTCTTTAACAAATTGTTACTGTCTTGTTTGTACTCATTTTTGTTTTTGAACATTAAAGCCAAATTAAGCTTCCTAACATATTTTTTAACTTCACTAATACAATCCACTACTCTAAAGCGTGTGACTGGTATAAATTTCATACCCTTTGCTAACAGGCTGAAATGAGCCTTGTTCAAATAAATATGAGTGTAATTAAATATTTTGAAATGTTTGTACCTACTTATTACCCCTTCCTGTAATATTTGTGAATCGTTCATATCCTGCTCCTGATTATTGTTGGTGAAGGGTAAACGAGGTTCATTTACCAATTTTTCGGGGGACAAGTGTCTTTTCTCTTCCACATTTTGTTTTGTCCATTTGGTGTATCTCCCTGTCCTGTGAGCCTGTTGAAAATTTCTACTCTCGGGAGATGTATCACCTTGTGGTGTCTCATATGCAAATTGATTTTGAGTATTCTGATGGTACTTCCCCCAGTTGTATACTTTCCCCAATTTGTATTGCTCCATGTCCCTAAGTACTTTTTTACATTTTCTTTCAAATGCTTTCTTAGTCCTAAACTGAGCTGCCTCAAATTGCTTGTGGTATAATTTTTCCCAGTTCATAAACATCAAATCCTTTAATATAATTTCATTCATTTGTTCTACAACATTCATAATTTTACATAATTTGTCATCATTGCCCTTAACTCAAGTAACTCAGGTATTACAGGAAAACTCACCAGCCTGAACATAAACCCCTACGGCATGAGATGGGTTGCCAACTGGCTTACAGACAGAACTCACACGGTAAGAATAGCGGGCTCCAGGTCCGACTCTAACCCAGTCACAAGTGATGTCCCACAAGGCTCGATCCTGGGACCCCTACTGTTTGTCATATACTTCTCAGAAGTACAGGCAAACACAGGAGGACTATGGCTAACCAAGTTCACCGATGACTGCAAACTGGGAGCCATAATTGACTCTCCAGCTGACACGGACATCCTCCAAAAAGGGCCTTATTGAGACGGACACATGGTGTCAAAGTCATGGCCTCAAGCTAAATGCCAAAAAATGCATAGTCATCCCATTTGGGAAAAACAAAACACCAATGAATTACCACATAGGTGGCAGCCCCCTTAATATAGAAGAGGTAATAAAAGATCTGGGGACCCAGGTAGATAGTAATCTCTTCTTTGACAATCATATTGCCAAAGTAGTTAGGAAATCATTCTATGTGGCCCATCTAATTACTAAAGGGTTCCCATTAGAAATAAAGAGGTTATAGTGCCCCTCTACTCGTCACTCATTAGACCCATCATAGAGTACAATGCCCCATTTGGGATGTACCTCACAAGACATTTCCAACAGCTGGAAAGACCACAAAAGTACTTCACCAAGAGGATTACTGGTCTCAAACATATGTCCTATGCAGCCCGACTGAAATAACTCTGGCTGTACTCAGTGGCATATCGCTTACTCAAGGGTGATCTCTGCCTGACTTACAAAGCCATGTCCAACTCAGAATTGATGGGCATGCTCCACCTAAAGAAATCCAAGTCACTGCGAGCCTCATGCTCTAGTGAGCTAAACCTCGCCACAGCAATAAATAGAACATGCTGGAGGGATAGATTCCTGTCACAGAGACTCCCCATACTTTGGAACAAAATTCCAAGTTACATCAGGTAGAAACCCTCACTAACACTCTTCAAGAGAAACCTTGATGAGTGGATGGGTAACAGAAAATACACCCCTGGGATCACTTCATTGGCTCTGCTTGACAGAGGATCAGTTAATTAATCAATGGGGCGGCGAAAGCCGACATACTCTGGCTAGGCTTATAAATGCCCTCGGGCAGATAGCCTGGTACCTACCTATGAATCTGTGACCCTATGAACCTAATAATTAAGTACATATGAAGAGATGCTTTTGGTTACAGAGTGGCTGCAGTGACAATAAGCAATTGTACCTGCCTAATGCACTGCAAAGTATTTCTGTCCTCTCTGTAATTTTGTCCACTACCTGCCTTCGGCACTGTTATGTATTTCTGTCCTCTTTGATTTTTCCAGCCTAACTTCTAATGCTCTCTGTAAATATAAAGGTTTTATTTTCCTGTTATCCCAGACCTATTTCTTCCCAGTCTATAGTATAATATTAGTCCTATTTTTAACATTGTACTCAAATTTTTTAAATGGGGGGTACTTAGACCTCTGTGATAATTTATGTATTAACCTGTAACAACATTGTTTGTAAAAATGTTTTATTTTGCTATTTTTTTTTTCTGCACAGAGCTTATATCCCCGGGCCTCTGCTGAAAATGGATATGTATCCAGTTGGACTAGCCCGGTCAACAAATGTAAAATAAAAAATAAAAAAAATTATTCATGTAAGGAAATAATTCTAGCATTCAGAGTATTCAATATGGAATACATTTTCAGACATAAGAATTTCAACATTTCGTAAAATATAAATATAAATCTCAGATATCATGAGAAAAAAGAAAAATGTCCAGCAGTAAATGTAGAGTTTTGTAAGTTGGGAGAATGGTAAGATGGTAGCAATAATCAGAATTGAGGAGATTGTATGTAGGTATTCATAGGGAAAGACTGTAAATGCTGAGAAAATATATTTGAGGAGGGGGTCATGTAGGGGAAGTGCAGGGGGATATCCATTTAGAGGATAGGTAGGAGTAAGGAGGGATTTGAAGTTGGTGTGGTTTGGAGTATTACAGGGAGGTGGGCAGAGTGAGTTCCATAGTCTGGCTAAGGAGTACAATAGCAGAAGCTGGCCAGGGGGCCGGAAAGGTTTGTGGATTTGTAGGAGGTTTTGATTTTCTGATTGGAGTGAGCAGTTTGGAATATAGAGGTTAAGGTGGTGGTGAAAGTGGGGCAGCTGGATAACCTGAAGATGAGTTTATGGGCTGTGGTGAGTTTGAGAAGGTTTAGGTAGTTAGGTAGCTCTAGCCATTGTAGAAATTGGAGGGAGAGGCAATGATGGGAAGAATTTTTGGGGTTGGTGGCAAATTTGCTGATTTTATTGTAGCAGGATTCCAGTTTGGATTGTAAGCCAAGTTGGAGGTTGGTGAGCAGGGGAACACCGTATATGAGAGAGGGAAGAAGGTAGGAGGAGGCTAAGGTTTTTCTGGTGGAGGGAGTGAGGTAGCGATTGTGTCTGTACAGGAGTCCTAATTTTTGGTGTTTTTTGTGATAGTTGTTTGAATATTGATGTAGAATTTTAGATGCTCATCAATGATGACACCTAACACCTTAGTGTGGGATACAATTTCAATGGGTGTGTTATTCTGGCTTAGTATAGTGAAGGAAGAATTTTAAATGGAGGATATTCTGGAGGGAGTAAAGATCATTAGTTTAGTTTTATTTGCATTTAGGGCGAGGTGGATGTTGTGCATCCAAGTTTCAGTTTTAGTAAAAGCTGACTGGGTTTTTAGTAGTATGTCGGAGGGGGAGTCAGCAATGTAGATGACTGTAGAATCATCTGCATACTGGATTACTGAGGTATTGGGGATGGTGTGATGAATGTTATTGATGAATATGTTGAAGAGTAGGGGGTCTAGAACAGAACACTGGGAATGCCAGTGGGGGTGTGAAAGAAGGAGGAGGTTGAAGATTTCCATTTTACAGTATGCTGTCTTTAGGAGAGATAGCTAGAGAACCAGGATATGGTAGAGGGAGATAGGCTGAGAGAGGTGAGTTGAGATAGGAGTATAGGGTGGGAGACAGTGTCAAAAGCTTTGGATAGGTCTAGGAACAGGGTAGATACGAGTCTTCCAGAGTCACGGGCATGGTTGATGGATTCAAGGAAAGACAGAAGGACAGTGGTGTGTTGGGTGGGAGTTAAGAGGTTATTGTGTGTTAGGTATGACATCAGTTGAGCATGAATACATTTTTTATACAGTTGCATTATTCATTTAGGAAAAAAATGTCAAATAAGCAGGTTTGCACTAGCATGCATTTTCTGAAGATGAAGAAATCAATAATCATAATGAGTGGATGAGTGGCATTATTTGCTGACTACAGCCTTCAGTTCTCAGTATAGCTGGGAATTTTCCAAAAAAGCTGAATGGAGTTTGTACAGTTGATTTAAGCAAAGCCAAAAACTGCTTTGTATACAAGTGTTATAACGCAGACATTCAGTGAAACAGAGTAACAGATTTTCATTCGTGTGACCTAAAATTTTGACCTAAGTCCTGAAAGACTTTGTAGAGAGAGAGATGTCCCTGAAAACCCAAACGGTTTACAGCTGTGAAGGAGTCTAGTTAGAACAGATCACACACTAATAAATATTTACGATAGTTATCTTTGGACATAAAACTTGCTGTAAATGGAACCAAGGCACTACATCCAGGAACTGAATTAAAGAACTAGACACTATGAGATCTGGACAGTTAACTTTCAGACCACTCTGCGTCTGTGCTGTGTAAAACAAACCGTTGTTACTTTAGCTCACCACAAGGTGGAAACCCTGATTATCAAAGTGTGATGTGCTGTGTAAAACAAACCGTTGTTACTCTAGCTCACCACAAGGTGGAAACCCTGATGATCAAAGTGTGATGTGCTGTGTAAAACAAACCGTTGTTACTCTAGCTCACCACAAGGTGGAAACCCTGATGATCAAAGTGAAATGTGCTGTGTAAAACAAACCGTTGTTACTCTAGCTCACCACAAGGTGGAAACCCTGATGATCAAAGTGTGAGATCACAGCCGGCGGAAAACAGGCCCAGGTCTCATTTAAAAGGTGTACCTGAGAGCTGTCAAAATGAATACTACGTTGAGATATTGGAAGGAAGCTGCAACTTTGATTCTCCTTGCAGGAGTTAAAAACAAACACACGAACAGCCTTTTGAAAAAGCAGCAGACGATACATTTGATAGAGTCATGCTCGCATAGCGAAGTATTTGATTATAAAACGCTTTTACTCCAGCGCAGCCAGCAGAGTGGGTTCATGCCAAATGCTTATGTGTTTCCAGGTGGCTTATTTGAAAGCTGTGACTTTTCCACTGACTGGCTTGATGTGTTTCGGTCATTTTCTGAACTGCCTAACTTTGGGTTAGGTGTTGTCATGCAACCTCTGAGCAGTAGACCTCCTATTTTTGCGACGGATAGGAAAAAGTTTGGTTCTGCTGTACCTGGCGAAGTTGCATTCCGTATCTGTGCTATCAGGGAAACTTTTGAAGAAGCTGGGATACTAATTGCTGTACCTAGCAGTAATAACAAAGCATATGATGGAGGAATTGCTAAGCTTATTGCTTACGATCCTAGTGAGCTTGCAGTATGGAGGCAGCGGGTTCAGAATGATCCTACGAACTTTGCACGTATGTGTAAAGAGCTAAACTGCATGCCAAACATTTGGGCACTGTATGAATGGAGTAACTGGCTAACGCCTTCTACATCACCTAATTCTCGAAGATATGACACGGCTTTTTTCACTTGCTGTGTTGAAGAACTGCCGTACACATTTCATGACGATAAAGAAATCTCTCACTTTAAGGTAAACAAGATTGTGTGTATCTTAAGCACCTTAAACAACATGTCCAACATGGACCGACTCTTAGCAGTCTGTGGGATACCGAGTTGGTCCATGTTGGGCATGTTGTTTAGGCCCTGTATTCTTTAGTACGGTACTTCTGTGGTAGGGTTACCACCTGTCCCACTTTGCGAGGGACAGTCCCTCTTTGGGCAGTTGTGTCCTGACAAAAAATTATAAAAATGGCAAATGTCCTGAGATTTTAGGACAAAATTATTTCTTATATTTTATGTAATAGTTGCATAAAACAGTTATTCTGTATCTAAAATACCTAAATGTTGTAAGAAACAGAATAAGCACCTAACATACTACAAGAATGAGCTTTTATTTAGGCAAAAAAGTTAAGTTCTAACCTTTGTACTGAGTGTGGGTATGTGTCGGCCTGTAAAATCTGATGTTTGTACCAAAAATGTCCCACTTTGGCCATTTGAAAAGGTGGCAACCCTATTCTGTGGGCGTTAAAGCTGTTGCTTGTGTCTGGACTGATGCATGTCAAAGGGGGCATTATATTCGGTGACTGCCTTAATGACTGCTGAGTGAAGAGGGGACAATGACATCCCCTGATCTAGACAAAATCCCTTTGCTTATAAGCTGTGCAGTGTAGAAGGACTTTCTTATAGCAATAAACATATGTTAGTCAAAAGTTAGGTCACTGTCCACGTAAGTTCCCAAATATCGCACCAATGGGTCAACTTTTAGGAGAATATTGTTAATGTAATAGTTCCGTAGGATAGATGACAAACAGTAATGCGTTTTTTTAGGATTTAGTTTCAGTCCACGATTTTGGTACCAGTTATTTATTTGACATAAACTTTCCTGCAGGATGGTTAGTTTATTTGGGGATTCAGTGACTGCTCCTAGCTTGCAGTCATCTGCAAACATAGTCAGCTAGAGCCCTTTGGTATTGACACTTGCTTCAGAAAAGTAAATGCCAAACAGGAGTGGTCCCGTCTTATAACCCTGGGCTGAGGGACTCCACTGATGACTGGTCTCTGTGGAGGTAACTTACTCCATTTTGATTTACTGAGTCCTATTTGTGAGCCAGCTGGCAATCTAGTGGGTAACAGAGAGGTTAATTCCCAGCTTAGTTAGCTTTTCTTGTATGCCTGAGTGGGGAATTGTGTCATAAGCTTTGACCAGGTTGAGGTATGCAGTGTGTACCATTTTGCCTTCACTCATTGCTTTGGTGACCTTTAAAAAAAAAAAACAAAAAAAAAAAAAAACACCAGGCTGAGTACGAATTACCTGCATTGATGAATTCAAATTGGGATTCCATTGTTTGGAGGCCTGTGCCCTGATTGATTAGTTTCATGAGGGGTTTTTCCATGGCTTTGCATATAAGGCTGATCAGACTTGTGTCTACATTTCCCTGGGTCTGTGGAAGGGTTTCCATTATGCAGGGGAATGACTGTAGCTGTTGTCCATTCACTTGGTTCACAATCTGTATAGAGGTTGAGATTGAACAGTATTGTTAAGGGTGTGGCATTAGGCATTATAATAACTCCATTACATATTGAAAAAAATATAAGTGGTTTCATTTCATGATCTGATTATTCATTTTAACTGCCTGTGTCTGCTTTAGCTAAGGTCTTTAAGTCTATATTAGTAATTCCAGTACATAGTTATACTGCATTTTGTTAAATAAGTGCTCTAACTGTTGGTATTAAACTCTAGTTTTATTCTTATGTACTGAGTGTATCTCAGGCTAGTTCAGGACTAGTCTTTGCATTAAGATGGTTTCATGCCAGTCAGCTCACAGCTAAAAGTGTAAGTGTTTTTCCTCCCATCCACCCTGTTGTAGTTTTATTATTAAACCCAGTGTTTCTTTTGTTGGCTGCCCCTTATGAAAATTTGTCAACATAATTCCCTTCTTCTGTTTATTGGCTGACAGTAAGCACATAAGAATTATTTGTAAAGTCTCTCCCTTTAAACTACTCACCAGGTTAAAAAAGTTAAAAATCCTGAAAAAGTTAGGGTAGTAGCATAGGTTGACAGCTGCACTTTAACATTCTGAAGACAGTAGGAGCTACATGATCTGCTCCAGTGTTCTCCATTATCACCAATTTCTAGTCAGAATCTGGGGAGGGAAACACAAACTAATTTTAGTGTTATATGTAACTCTGGGACAATTATGAGCCAACTGGCAATCCAGTGGGTGAGTGGTCTCTTCCCAGTTTATTTAGCTCTTCTACTATGCCTAAATTGGGAATTGTGTCAAAGGCTTTGGCCAGATCAAGTTATAGGGTATGCCTATAAAATAGTTGTGACTTTCTACACATCATCTCCTTATGTTAGACCTCATTAAAAGCAAGAAGGAAGCAACAAAACTACAAAGTAACTTTTGCTGACATATTTAACTTCAAATGAATGTGATAATGGAGAGCAGTGGACCTTGTACAACCAAGTCTCTCCCTGTTCTGGACTTAGCTTGGTCCAGTATTCTCCATTATCACTGAATTTCATACTTCTTTTCTACTTCTTCAACAAGAATGCCCAAATCCCAAACTTGATAAGCAGATAGAGGAGAACCATCTGCATGTCAACAGACTTGAGCATCCTGAGAGAGTTGAGTTTCCATGAAGCTCTAGTCCTTTTATGTCCCATTTCTTCCCTGCTGGGACAATCATTTTTGCCACAAACTTCCTCCTCCTCACAATTATCTGTCTTAACATTTTTTAATATGTACTGCAATGTTATATGTTTTCCTCCTGATGACACTTATTCCAACAACAGTTGTGCCTCTGCACATTTACTGCATTGCATCTCCAGTTTCATACTTTTTTCTTTATTTTAATGTTGTTACTGTGTAGATTAAATGGTCTAAAGACCATTTTCAGACTTTAATCCAGGGCTGGAGGCAACAAGCAAACAAACAGAAAAGGCACGATTATCCAATCATATGTACCAAAAAAAACAGAAATATACAGCAAAGCTGTAAAAAAACAGGAGTACAAGTAAACATTATACTTCCAAGCAGAGATATCAGTAGATATATTATTGTATAATTAATGTAAATAACATTAAGGACCAGATAGTTTGCTTCAGCAATTATGAGTTGAGGAAATCTTAATGTTTATGTCTTACAAAAGCCAGTAAACATCCTACCCTGAATAATTAACTTTTATACTCTAAAAAACAGCATACTCTCCCCAAAGCCTTCTAAGTGCACAGCTGGTGCCATTCCACTTTCTCATACCCCTCAGCTCTACAAGTTGAAGAGCAAAAAAAAGTTTTATCCCAAATAGCACACCAGACTTCAAAAGCAAGGCAGCAAACCAGATCCCTTTCTGTGATCCTCAGCTTAGAAATGAAAAGGAAAAAAAAAGTTCTTTAAACTACACTATGTCATCTGCTACAAATGTAATAAGTGTATTGCTACAGATTAAATACCACACTGAAATGCTTCAGCCATGACCACTAATGCTCTATCAGCAGTTATTTCTGAATGCTGATAGTGAACTACCTCATGATTGTGTCCCTGACGGATCCCTATCAGTCGATCGAGTTTTCAGAAACTTGAAATTCATTTCAGCGAGAATATATGATTGAGTTTCCAAATACTCTAAGTTTTTGAATGGAGATCGCTGTACAGTGAGAATCGTGAACTTTACTGATATCCTCGATATAATGCAATCTCAGAGTTGGTATATATAATTTACAGGGGGGGCTTGCCCCCCTGCAAAAACATAAAAATTTTTTTTTTTTTAATGTTTGAGTTTTTGGAAATTTGATCATATTGTCTCACTGATATCAATTTCTAGTTTCTGAAAACGCAATCAGCTGACATTGACCCCCCCCTGACATCTTGTGCATGGAATGGCTGTCCCCTTTGTCCCACACTAGCTACACTTCTCTGTCTATGCTACTGTAAGGGTCCATGCTTAAACACTCATCCTCACCCCTGAACTCCATCCTGGCCCTTCCGCACAGCATTTTCCTTCTTGCAAGTGTTTGAGAAGTGATCCTTTATCCCAAGGCCTTCTGACAGCAGCTGATTACAGCTATGCAGGTCCCTGCAAACACCGTGTAAAATCTCTTCCTGTTTTAGATTCATAATAAAGCATGATAACTGTATCAGCATTTGTCTTACTCAAGCTGGTGGTGATGAGCTTAGTCTAGGCCCTCGTTCACAGAATAGAATATTGCATAGATGTCTTTGAGAGATTTCCATTAACTACATGAATGTCAGTAATCTCAATAACAAACAGACCAGCTTACAAGCTTGGACCCTTTTCCACAATTTAAATTATAATTGGGATCACAGAACCAGGCTGAAGACCAACTCTAGTATACCTAATGCAGTATAAAAAGATTGCACTATTTTCAGTGACTGCAGACTGGCCTTTAGACAAGGTGGAGGGGTCATGCTGGTGATAAAAATGTCTGCTTCCCACCACCCAGGTTTATTGCAAAGAATAATTCCAATTCATGTAGCAACCCCAACTGTGTTCTAATCAGAATATTTAGGAATGTTTTTAACAAGAGTTTTCATTACTACCATTTGTATTCTCCTATCTTCATTCCTCACCTTAGTACAGTCTTTTATCAATAACGCACCTCACCAAACAGGAAATTGATCATGATGGGAGACTTTAACATTAACTGCAAAGGGGATTCTAAAGGTCAGTTATTCAGACTAGCTTCCTCCCTAAATGTAACATAACTAGGGAACAAAAGCACTAAACACTTGTATCAAAGTTAGACCCTTACTAGATGTCCCCATAACCAATATTCATGACAAACTACATACCTTGAATATGCTGCCTATTTGTGTGGATGATGACAATCCTTTCTGTCTACCTAGGTATTTAGAGCTTCAAAACTCCCTTCACAAAGCGTCACCACAAGAAGTGTCTCAGTGCTACCTCATGAAATCTTAATGAATGAACTTGGCCACATTTGATTAGAGCACACTTTACCAGTGCACTGATCCAACCACTGCCCTATCTACATTCTATAATCTGGTTGTATTTATCCAAGATAGGCTATATCCCCTGTAGAAAAAAATAAGATGTCAAGGAAAGTCCACCCTCTGTTTCAGCAAAGAGATGAACAATTTTATAAACCTCGGAGGCTTAGCCTGGAATAAATGTAAAGCTAATCCCTATAGTAGCCTTCAGCAGATCAATTTTTTTTATCTTGGATAATAAGGTAGAATATATATCCAATCAGCCAGAGCTGGAGTCCTGTGATAACAACAGCTAAAGCAACTTGGTTGGCCCAAGCAAGTTTAGCACAGTATCAAATCCATCTGTAACAAAAGGATCTTTCCCACACAGTCATCCAGGTCCAAATTCTCCTTAGTTGTGATTAACAATATCGCTAGAAAACCTATTCAGTTCCCCCAAGTCATGGGGGTTCACACTTCACTCATACTCCATCTGTAACTCCATCTGCACCTCTTCAAAAACTAATATAATACACACACCCCAATTCTGATTCAAAAACCTTACCAAGAAAAGAGTGCAAGAGCTGTTAGAAAAGATCCATTACAACTACATTCCCTTCTTCCACTCTCTCTACCTGGAAATTCTCAGAGTAGACTGTCCTGTTCTTATTAAACCTCATATTTATGTTTAACTTATCCCTTGCAACAAAATCTGATACCTTAAGTTTTAAACATGCACTAGATATACCTCTCCTTAAAACACAGGGAGCAGCAGACCCTTCAGACTTCCTCCCTCTTTCCAAAATTAGCAAAGGCAAGAATTCTTGAAAAAATCATGTATGAACAGATACTAGAATATCTTGCAAAATATGATATACTGAATGTGAAACAACATGGTTTCCATCCCAATTACAGTACCTTAACTGAACTATATATGCTCACTGAATAAATTTATAATAATAATATTTTGAAAGGGTCTTTAAAACTGTCAATCACAAACAGTTATTAAATAAGCTTACAGACTGCAGCTTCTCTCCAGGGGTTGTACAAGGGCTTCATAACTACCTATCCAAGCAGTACTACAACATGTATGGAACTTACAATTCCTCACTAAACAGAAAATGTTTCTCCCGAGTCCCAGAAGGGTCTGTTCTTGGGCCACTTCTTTTCTCATTATTTATTAATGATTTCCCTTTGAACCTCCCAACACTTTTTCTTTTAAGCACCTTTACTAAAATATCACTTTAGACATAGGTACATGTATACTGATAGAAATGGAGAGAGAGGTCTGATTGGAGAAATGAAATCAGCAAGCAACGGAGAGTAGTATTGCTTGAATTGAAAATTTCCTCTAGTCTTGGTGAGTGCCTTCACATGATGGACCCTGTTTTCACAAAATCTCACCAGGACAACACTGATATATAGATTGTATTTTATATAGTATATATCACAGCAGAAGCTGGTTAAAAAAAAAAAAAAAAATAGCTGGGTGCACAAGACCCAAGATAAAAAAGTGCCTAATCCTGGTAGGTACACTGGTGCCAGGACTGGAAAAATGATTGTGTAGAATCTTCAAGACACTAAAACATTCCTGCAATGGGGCTAAGCCAGGCTCAGGGGGAGGATACCCCCTCCCTGTTGTAGAAGGAAGTAGTAGTCCACAAAAATCACAAAAACTGATAGGCCAAAATGAGCCATAAAGACAATAGACTACTACAATAGACAAAAGACTACTGAGGATAAGAAATACATTATGTATTGTTACTATTATGCAAGAAGCCCAGAATTTCCATACAGAATATACACAAAAAGACTGAGAGATAAATTGGAGGAAAGAAAAAATGCTTGCACGAGAAAGACTGTCAGAAACGTCAAATAAAAAAATTGTGTTCATGAATACAGCAGATTTATGAAAAACATTATATAAACCAAGAAACATTGGGCTGTTTGTTAAAAAAAAAAAAAAGCACTTGAGGAAGTTTGAAAATATAAAGAAGAAAATCTAGAGATTTTTGAAAGGTAAAAAAAAAGGAAATATGGACATGGGAAAGAAAGAGAGAGATCTGATATGGTGCAATATTTATGCAATGGATAAAGCCAAATTAATCAGTACAAAAAAGCAGCCCAAATATATTTAAAAAAATACAGGCAAAGGCATCCAGCTATGGAAAATTTCATAATTAAAAAAAAAATAAGATCACAAAGAGGGAACATAGAACAGAAGGTTAGTAAAGCAGAAGTTAAAAAATAGGAGCTGCATTTATGGGATTCCTGCAAAAAGAAGTATCTAGTGTAGAAAGTCTAACATAAGTTATATGACAGCACGGAGGGAAAATTAGTCCTCTAGGTAAGGAGAAAAAGGTGGAGCGGGAGACAGCTGAAGAAGAAATATGGACATAGGAAAGAAAATGAGATTTAATGTGGTGCAATATATATGCAAAGGAGAAAGCAAAACTAATAAGTACAAAAAAGAGCAGCACCAAAGATATTTGAAGAGAAATACATGCAAAGGCATCTGGATATGGAAAATTTTGCAATACAAAAAAAAAAATAAGAAAACAGAGGAAAAGTGGATTATAATGGAAAAGTTAAAGAAACAGAAACTGAAAGGTTATGGATTTACCTGTAAAGTGAAGGATTTAGTGTAGAAAATCTAACTTTGATAACACCACAGCAGGACAGAGCAATGGATCCACAAATTAAGGAGAAACCAATGGAGTGGGAAACATCTGCTCAGTTGTCATATGAAGATAACTTGGAGCCTTCCACAGAAAACCAGTGCAAAAGTTCATTTGGAGTTGCATAGCAAGGGAAGGAACAGAAAACTGTGGCAACTCTTGATGCAGTCAGTGTTGTGGTTTAATAGGTCAGTGGGTTCCCATATGAAAGAGCAGAGGATGACTCGGGATGAAACTGAAAAAAATACGGCACAAGAAGATGCTCTGGAACTTTCTATAGAATGCTCATAGGAAATAAAGAGCAAAGAATGTGCCCTCAGCTTATAAGAAAATGATCTAAGAGAAGAGTTGCTTGATTTAATAGAGATGAACAGACATAGTAAGATCAATGAAAGAAATAGACTACAAAAAGTCAATGAAACCCAAAAAGTTAGAAGTTTGATGAAACAACTGAACATAGTAATTAGGACTCTTCATAGAAATTCATGCAATATAACAGAAGTAAATAGGATATATCACCGTGCATCTAAATTAATAACAGATAAAATCTTACCACAAAAACACAGTTCAGTAAGGGAAAGGGAGGGGAGAAGTCAAATGCCATCATGTAAGTATCGAATAGAGAAAACTATAAAGCAATTAAGACAGGAAGTGCTACTGTTAGAAGAGTATAGAAGAGGTATTAAGTCTACAAAAATACTCCGAAAGATAGATATGATAAAAGCAATGAATCTGTCATGCACTTTCACAAATAATACACTAAAAATGTTAGCACAGGTAAAAAAAATTAGAAGATATGCAGATAAATACAAAGGAAATGTAGAAAAATAAGCAGTTAATGACCCAAAAAAGTTTTATAGGGGATTGGGAAACAAGACAAAAGAAACTGAAACACCACCAAAAAAGAAATAGATACATTTGGAGAAATATCAATGAAGATCCTATGGAACATATGAAAGATGTTGATTGGGCAGAAGTAAAAGAAAGAATAAGACATTTAAATGCACAGGATATGAAACTGGATGAAGTAATGCCCAGAGAGATTAAATCAAAGTTAAGAAAAGCTCCTAAATGGAAAACCCCAGGCCCAGATGCAGTGCCTAACTTCTGGCTAGAAGTATTAATATCTTTACATGAAGATTTAGCTATGAGTAATAACTATTTATATGCACACCCAGAACAGACACCAACCTGGTTAACATCAGGAAAAACAATACTCCTACTTGAGAACAAACCTGCAAGCTATCCTAAAACCTATAGACCAATAACCTGCCTTCCGATGATATATAAACTATACACAGAAATTTGCTGTTAAATAAAATCATAATGTAGAACTGTAAAAAGGGGAAGAATCGAAGTATGGCATGTCTAGATTACAAAAACAGCATTTGACAGTGTCCAACATTTATGGATAAAAGAGTGCTTAAAAATGTAAAAGATACATCCTACACTGATCAGTTACATTACAGAAACCATGAAACAGTGGCAAACCATTTTGCTGATAAGCCACAGTAAAGAACAAATTGTTATTCTAGGGATACAAATTCAAATGGGGGATATTCCATGCTGCCTTTTTATCTTGCCCTTAACCCATTAAGCTGTCTACTTAATAAATTAGGTAATGGCTATAATTTGGCTCCCAGAGAACAACAAAGTGTAAAGACTTTTCATCTTTTTTGTGGACAATTTAAATCTGTTTAGTTCATCAGAGGAGGAACTGAAAGCTCAACTGCAAGTGGTCAAAATTTTTTTCAGATAATAAGAATGCCATTTGGTCTTGATAAATAAATGAAAACAGGAAAGCTGCAACACCAAGAAAACATCAGCCTGGGACAGGAATGTGATATAAGAAAACTTGAGCAAGAGGGAGTGTATAAATATCTGGGAATTCATGAAGGATCAACAATAAAACATGAGCAAATGCAAATAAAACTTAGGAATATTTTAGAAGACTAAAATTAATACTGAAAATGCCGTTGACCTCTGGGAACAAAGTTGAAGCTATAAACCAACTTGCTGTTCCTGTCCTGACTTACAGTTTTGGATTTACTGACGGACTCAAAAAGGTGTTGGATTGGTTGAACAAGAAAACAAGAAGGATGCTTCATGCTTATCAAATAATTTATAAAAATCTGTGTATACCAAGACTATATACTACCTGTTCTGAAGGAGGTAATTGATTACATGTATAGATCTGCAATTATAGGACTGCATATATATCTGCTGGCCACACAAGACCAAAACATAGTTAAAGTTTTAAAACATGAGAATAAGACTGAGATGACTTCCCTGCTTAGTCTAGCAGATCATATCAGTGTCAAGCAGGAATGAAAATCAAACGAATAATAGATAAAAATCAAGCAGCAACTGAATGTGCCAAAAAAACAAAAGAAAGAATATAAAGTGAAGGATTAGATGAGAAGGCAAGAATGTGGAAAATGCATATAGTTGTAAGTATAGAAAAGTTTTGGAACAACCTCATGTTGATCAGAGAATTGGACTCAGAAATGGTTAAGGAAAAGTGAATTTAAACCAAAAGATGAAAGGTTAATATTGGTGGCCCAAGATGTTGGTTTACAAAGTCCACTGAACATGGAAACAGGCAAATGTAGGTTTCTTTATTTATTTACTGACATTTGTTGACCGGGAAAGTCCACTGGGTCATAATAACCCATTTTTATTGGAGGCCTGGGGAGAAAAGCTCCACATAAACTTTTCATTTTATTTATTTGCAGTTTGTTTACCAAGGTGGTCCATTGGGCCATCAGGAGCCCATTTTCAATGGAGTCCTGGGGAGAAATGCTCCAAAGATACAACTAGTTAAAAATAACAGTATTACAAAATACAAAAGTATAATTCTAAGTTACACAGAGCTACTAAGAAAAGACATAACTGTAAATCTGCAAGATACAGAGGTTAAAGAGAATTTAGAAAATAAAATGTCAGAGTAGATAAAGTATCACAGTTTAACAATAATCAAATGTCAGAGTAGATAGTGCCACAGTTTTAACAATAATCAAGTTAGTTCCAGCTAATAAAGGTAGTGTGTAGGAGCCCATATAAATGTATTAAGGAGGAATAAAGAGTGACAGTTGCTAAGAAGGTGCCAGCAGAAGTGTATGAAATAGGAAGGAATTATAGATAGAGAAATTATGTAGGATGAGAGCAAGAGCATTCCCACAGTGATGTTAGGTGAGAGTGGAGAAGAGATTTAAAGACAGACTGTTAGTGGTACAGATGAGAGGTGGGAAGGAGTTCCAGTGGTGTGCGTGGCAAAAGGAAAGAAGATGTTTGCCAGGTGGGCGGGTGAGTTTATGCAGTTCTATTAGATTTTGTTGGTTGGATCGTAGGCATCTGCTAGGAAGATGCATTTTAAAAGTTGAGATGAGGGAGGGGCAGAGAGAAGGGCTAAATATAAGTTTATGTGCTTGGATGAGTTGTGTATAGATAAGATAATTGGGGAGTTCAAGCCATTTCAGTTGGTGTAGGGAGGTACAGTGATTGGTGTTGGATCTGTGGCCAGTTATGAATTTTGCGATCTTATAGTAACAGGAGGAGAGTTTAGATTTGAGGGAGGATTGCAGATTGGTAAGAATAGAGGCTCCATACAGTAGGGATGGGATTAGGTAAGTGTTAGCAAGAGTGAGCTTGGTAAGTGGAGAGATAAATTGGTAATGACGATAAAGCATGCCTAGTTTTTTATGTGTTTTTTTGATATTTGCCTGCAAATGGTTATCAAACTTTAGTTGGTCATCAATTAGAATGCCTAAGAGTTGGGCAGTGGAGACCATTTCAAGAGAAGTGTCATTTTTGCTGGTAGTAAGGAAAGAGTGTTTATCTAGGGTAATGCTTTTAGAGGGGGAAAATAACATTAGTTTAGTCTTATTAGCATTTAGTGCTAAATGGTTCTGGAGCATCCATAGCTCTGTAGCAGAGAATGCTTCTTGGGTAAGTTTCATTACTGTAGAAGTGCAGGAAGAAGAGCAGATTATTGTCGAATCGTCTGCATATTGAATAAGTTTAGAGTGAGGGATGGCCTGGTGGAAGTCATTGATGAAGATGTTAAATAGAAGGGGTCCTAGAATTGAGCCTTGGGGTACACCAGTGGGTGTGAATTGGAAAGGGGAAATTGCTTTTTTCCACTTAACTGCTTGTTGCCTATTTGATAAGTAGCTGGTGAACCAGATAATAGAGGAGTGGGATAAGTTTAGTTTAGAGAGGTAAGTTAGAAGAAGGTTATGAGAAATGGTGTTGAATGCTTTATTAGAGAGATCTAGGAGGAGGGTGGAAACAATGAGACCAGAGTCACGGGCCTTGTTTACAGTTTGAAGGAAGGAGAGGAGAGCTCTGGTGGTACTATGGCCAGGACGGAATCCATGCTGAGTGTAAGTTAGGAGGTTATTATTGATGAGATAGGGTAGGAGTTGTAGGTTGAAACATTTTTCGAGAATTTTAGAGATGGGGGATAGGATAGCAATGGGACGGAAGTTGGAGATGTCATTATTATTGCCACCCTTGTGGAGTGGAATAATATAGGCCTTTTTCCAGATCTGCGGAACATGGCATTCAGAAATAGATTTATTAGGATGCTGATAGGGTAGGCTATGGCTTCTGCAATAGTCTTTAGGAAGAAGGAGAGTATTTCATCAGGAGCATTAGAGTATGGTTTTAATTTTTGAAGAAGTTTTCTTATAGTAGAGATGGGAATAGGGTTTGAGGTGAAGTGAGGAGGTTGGGGGGTATTGGAGTTAAGAGAGAAGGGGTTCTGAGGAGGTTGCTGGGGGGCTGGTAGTTTTATGGTAAAGGATTATGTTAATTTAGAGATGGAGTCAATAAAGAACGAGTTAAACTGGGTAGTTAGAGCTTAGTCTGAGGCATTTGGGTCAGGGCAAGGGTTTTCTTTTTTACCTGGGCTTAGAAGGGAAGAGGTGCCATCCCAGAATTTCTTGGGGTTATTGTTGTGTTCGGTTTGGAGAGTGGAGAAATAAGCTTTATGGTGAGTGTTAATGAGTTTTTTTTGCTTTGTTGCGAAGTGTTTTTTTATTCATTAAGGGAAATGTAAGTTTTTGTTTTATGATAGTCGTTCCAGGCTTTATCGTGGTTTCGCATAGTAATTAGGGTGTTTCTGGTTAGCCAAGGGACGGATTTACTTTTTACGCGTTTAGTTTTTAAGGGAGCAAAGGAGTCAAGCAAGCTTAAGAAGGTTGTGTTGAAATAAGTAACTGTGTTATCCAGGGGTAAAGTCATTAATGGGTTCCAATTAGCTCTTTTTAGAGTGTCAGAGAAAGCATTGTGGTTAAAGTGTTTTATGAGGTGAGTGATGTAGGAGTGGGATAGTTGAAGGAAGGAGGGAAGGCGAAGGGCAAAAGTGGGAAGATGGTCTCCAAGTGGATCTGGAAGGGTGCCACTCCTGGAGAAGTAGTGTGGATGGGAAACTAGTATCCAGTCTAAGGTGCTACCAGAGATGAGGTCTTTAGAGGGTCTGGTTGGGGAGTTAAGTTGTGTGAAGTTATAAAGATTGATATTGAGGGAGTTGGTTGGGGATTGTATATTATCCCAATTAATGTTAACATCCCCAATGATTATAGTTTCATTTGTGATATTAGATGAGAGCCAGCAGAGAATGTCTTCTAGGGCAGGGACATTATCTCCTGGAAGGATGTATAGACTGGCTATGTAGATGGATTTTTGTTTGTTTACTTGAAGAAGGGCTAAAATAACTCAGCTTTTCCAAATTTCAGGACAGGTTTAGAGTAAGGGGTGACTGAGAGGGTTGAGGGGAAGATAAGACTTGCACCTCCCCCTTTCTTAGTAGTTCTGTCATATCTGATAATACTATAGTTAGGTGGAGTAAGTTCTGAGTCTTTAATGTGTGGCTTGAGCCATGTTTCAGTGATGGAAGGAAAATTGGATTTGTTGTGATGGAGCCAGGCATGAAGTTATGGGATTTTATTACATATGCTTTGGGCATTGAGTGTGTTGAAGTGGAGGGACCTTCCAATTGAGTGGGGTAGAGGTGATGGGGTGGGAGTGGTAGAAGGGCCAGGATTTGGGTATATGTCTCCAGAGGTAAGTATGGAGATAATGTGGTGTATGAGGTAAAAGAGGTGTTTAAGTTGCTTGATATTGGGTTTAAAGTTAGAGGAGTGTGTTGAGATGGGAGTGGTATGTATTTGAATAGTGGTTCTGGGGTCAGATAGGAGTTTGTAGTTGAAGAGCAAGGAGTTGTTGTGGGAGTAGCGGTTAGCGGATATGAAGAATGAGGAGTAGTGAGCAAGTTGTAAGGGTGAAGAGATGGTAGAGTGGGATGAGGGTGCGTGATTAGTATAAAGTGGTCTGGTAAGGTAGTGTGTGTAAGAAAGGCAAATTAGTATTAGTAATAGAATTGTAAAGGTTACTGGTATAGTGCTCATGATGGTTATAAAGAGTAACACTGCTGGAGTGTATTTAAATTAGGGAGATATTAGTGTAGTTGTTTAAGAACTGTGTTTATGTGAAGTAGTAAGATTAAGCAGGAGTGAAGGGTAGGTGTGGTAGGAGTGATTAATTAGTGGGTGTTAAGTGATGAGTTAAGTAGGTGAGGGTGGTGGGTGTGGTTTAATAGCTATAAAGGTAGAGGTACTGGGTGCACGTGGGAATTGGGGGCAGGGTAGGGGAGCGGAGTGAGCCCGCAGGATGGACGGAGCAGGTAGAGCCAAGAGGAGTCTGAGGAAGCATGTAAAAAAAACAATCAGGCAGAGTGGAGGAAGGTAGGTTATGGGCTAGAGAGTGGTGTAGCAGAAGCAGGGAATGAGAGAACATCTCTCCAGGGACTTTTCAAACTAATGAGTGAAATTAAATTAACCAGAGAGTACTTGGACTAGGAGCTGGGCAAGGGGAGGCTATTGAATTTACAGCTAATAAAGAGTACCTACAGTACTAGTGGGTATGACTTTGGCACTGGGCTAAACAGGGTATAGCTAGTAGGGATAAGAGTATAATATGGAGCTGGGACACTGCGAGGGTGACTAGGAGATATAGAACCTTTGTACAGAATAGATCATCAGGTAAAGGAGTAACACTGCCACCTGGTGGCCAAAAATTAGATTGCAAGGAGGGAGAGGCAGCGAGAGAGCCGGGGAAAGGGGGAACTTAGAGATGGCCGTAGGCTGCTGGTGGACACATGGCGGAGCCCTAGTGAGACCAGATATTAGGTATTTTCAGTAAATACATGCAACACAATTTGGTAACATACACTCACAAATCCTCGAGAGGTTCACAACACAATACGAGTGGAGCACAGGTCTTGTTGATGCAACTTCAGGGGCAGGGTGGCCTTTAGAGCAGTAAGAAATCACTCAAGGGGTTGAGGATGCAACAGAGCAGGCTGTAAAGGAAGAAAAAGCAGGATTACTTTTGGACTATGAGTACAGGATGAGAATAGAGTTAATTATTTGGATATGTTGTGAATAATTATTCCTGTAATACCATAAATGATTTCAGGCACATGAGCAAGAGAGCCTGTTTAAACAATAGCTTTGAGGGAAACAGAGTAAAAGGGTAAGAAGGTTTAGAGGTTGGAGACAAGTATGGGAAAAACAGAGTAAAGGGTAACGAGGTTTTAGAGGTTAGAAACAAGTATGGGAAAAACAGTAGTTTAAACACAGAGGTCAGATATTTATAGGAGAACATATACAACAGGCTGTTACATTGGATAAATGCAGAACTATGCAAAAAACTAGGCAAGAGCACTTGGCAAACACAGTAGAAAAGGGTATGTAAACACAGTAGGTATGTTATGCAAACATTGGCAAACACAGTATACAAGATATGCAATTCTTGTAGTTAAAACTAAAAGAAAAAACACACCACAATGGAGCTAGGTCTCTGCACATAAAATATCATTCTAGCACAAAAGTAGGGAGGGTACAATGTGAAAATGCATACAACTCATGAAGCAACACATACAAGTACAATACAGAAGTACATGAAGTTTACGATAAAAATAATGACATTTGACAATCACAATAATACAGACATTTGTAATATAATAAAAGGTCATTAATTATGGTAATAGTCATAGTGTAGGCATTTTATATAAACAGCATAAAGGCGGAAGTGCAATCAGGAAGAGGCATAAAGCAGATTTATTTCTTAGCTGTTTGATTAGAATTGTATTTGAAATAGTAGTAGAATTGTTATGTAAAAGGGGGTTATGGTGGGTTGAAATTTGTTGCACAAGAACAGGTGGGGTTATTTATAGAATTCTTTTTAGAGCGGATTTAAAGGCTTTTAGTGAGTCAGGCTGAGTGATGTTTGAGGGAATGGCATTCTCTAGCCTGGCAATGCTGTAGGAGTATAGACACTCACCAGCTTTTTTATTAGGTTTGGATACATTTAAGAGATGTTTATTAGTAGATCTAAGCAAGCGTGTACGAGTATATGGTTGAAGAATAGAATGGAGTGCAGGGCAGTTACTTGGTTATAATAGTAAGTTGTCTGTAGTGTAGGTAGTAGTGGAATTCAAGCCAATTAAGTTGAGAAATAGCTTGACAGTGTTGTGTGCAGTTTGACAGGCCAGAGACACATTTAGTTATTGTATTATAACATGCTTGAAGCTTATTAAAAAGGGTTGAGTGGAGGTTGATGAATATAGAACTTCCATAAAGAAGAGAAGGAACGAGTAGAGTGTTGGTCAGTTTTAGTTTGGTGTTTGTGTCAAGATAAAGTTTATGATGGTAAAGTTTCCCTAGTTTAAAGTGGGTTTTTGTTATTGTGTTAAGATTGTGTTGTTCAAATGTGTGCCGATTGCCAATAGTTATACCTAGTAGTTTTGCTGTGTTTACTAGTTCAGTTTCTGTCTTGTTTTTGTAAAACAGAATTAGAAAGAGTCGTATATCTTGTTGCTGGTTGTGCTATACTAATGGCAGAAGGAGTGTATACTGAAAGGCATAATAATGTGGCAAGACTGTTGCATTGGGGATTGTGCAAACATAGTAATACTGAAGTAGCCAAGAAACATTGCCAGAAAAAGAAATATGAGCCAGAAAGCATTATAGAAAATGATGAAGTTTATATTACACGGGATCACCCATTATCAACAGTTCAAAAAATAGATGCGAAAAACCAGATATAGCAGTCCCTGAAAAGAAGACAAAAGTACCATTGATCACTGAATTTGCTACACCCAATGATTAATAGTGTCTTGCATAGAGAGAGACAAAATCATAAAATACTAGGATTTGCAGGTAGAAGTGAGGGCGGTGTGGTAGAAGGATACCCAGACAGTTGCTATAATAGTAGGGGCAATGGGCCTTAAAAAGGGAATTTACAATTGTACTTAAATACATTACTGATACATGTAACGCTGTATGAATTGCAGAAGGAGTCATTACTAGGCACATTGCGGGTGCTGCGAAGATGACTTCTTGCTAACATCAAAGATTGAAACAATACTAATTTCATGAACGTTAATCATACTTTGACTTAGGAATCGGGTCTATTCCCGTCATGGTATTAGAAACCTAAAATACTTGGAAAATTAAAAAAGATAGAAAAGATAAACCATATTAACATTTTTCTTCCATTTATACCATTATACATAACATTTTTTCTTTCTTTATAACAACTGTCTTTAAGTTCATTACAGAAATCTCACTCCTCCTTCTGAACATTATCATGTATATACTGTTCCCACAAATTCCATTTATTTTTACGTAATTTGCTCCTTCCTTTTTCTAAAGGTCCCTCTCAGACCTCCCAACACTTGACTGTATAAGGTTTGCAGATTATGTAGTGTTCACTATTCATGGGAAATCAACTCATGAAATTGCTGCAAAGTTGCAGTTTGATTTTGAAGTACTTTGGAAATGGTTAGCTACAACAAACACGTAAATACTAGCAAGGCTACTGTCATGGTGTTTGGCACAGCTCAAATGATTAAATGTACCCCATCACTGATCTCTCTTTAACATTTTGTCTACAACTCGCTCTTAAATATATATTCAGAATTGGTGTTATATTATTCTCTCTCTCATTTACTTTTCTTGTAGAGGCCCAACTTAACAAAATACTAGGACAGCTTAAAGTAGTCTGTTCAGTATCCAGTCTTCTCATTCCAGAAGCCAGATGTTCCATAGCTATTGATGTACTCTTTCCTATGATCGAATATAGATTGCTGAGTTTTGTTGAACTCATCTGCTAATATCACATTAAAATCCAAAAACACCACTTGACCAGTAGCCAGAAACCGAACTCAGTAATTCCAAGGTAGCAAAGGTTTTATTCCACACACAAGTAAAAAAACACAGTCAAGTGCTTTCGTCACCCAAGACTTCTTCAGAACTGTGTAAAACATCTATAAAAAGTTTATATAAGAAATGACTCCCCCATTTAACCCACTAATTAAATCTTAAAGCCATACACCTTTTTAGAAAATGTAAGAAATAAATATACATGTAAATAGTAAATATTAATATCTAATTATTAAAAAATAAGTTTAAAATACATAATTGAACTGTGGTTTGACAAAGTGATGTTTGTATATGTATAAAATCTCTAGATATTATAACTTGGTTGCCCTGTATTTTAATTCGGGTTTAATACAAATGTGGCCATTAATACCAGGGGCTACGGTGCCGTTCAGACGTATTTGCCATCTCATTTCGGCCCTGTTCAGTTTTAGTCCAATCACCCCCTCTGATGTCCCTATCTACCACCTCCAAAATACCAAAATGAAAAAAATGATCTAGGTTAATGTTAATGTGCCTAAATAATGCATTGTTTTCATCACTTTTCTTGATACTATATAGGTGCTCATAAATTCTTCTCCTGAACCTCCAGTATTAAAAAGCCTTCTCTGAAAATGCACTTCCCATTTGGAGCAAGCTCCCAAAAGAAATAAACAAACTTATTAGTGTCATACTATAACAAAACAAAACAAAAACTATCTCAAAAACAGGATGACTGTGAGTGTTTAGAGATGCAGGCTAGAAAGCAGCTGTAATGCAAGGAGCAACTATTTATTTTATGTACTGTCTCAATATTAATTCATTCTCTTATCGTATTAATTGAAATGCTTCTTTGGAATTGAACTGTAAGCTAATTGGCTCTGTCAGTAATGAACTGTACCTACATAAAAATTCAAAATGATCTGTTCCTAAATGAAAATTCACTAATGTGCTATATCTACTACTATGTAAGTTTCTGAGTAAATAGTTCTACATTCTGTTGTATATTTTGTTGTATTGTCTTGCCTGGACCAGTTCACCTACCCGGTTAACAAGTGTTAAATAAATAAATCTCTGGTTAAATAAATAAATCTCTGGTTACTAGAGGTACACCCTTTGCTTGCCTTTGTCCTGATGACTCTACAGAGGCATGCTTTGTAACCTGCCCTCATTCTTGGGTTTAAAACTGCTTCTGTAGTATCCTAAATCAATGTGCCATTAAAATGCATACAAGTCTTCTTGGCTGTCGTATGTTCTGCTTTCTGAGCTTGTTGCTAGTCTCTTGAACCCGTTCCACTGAAATGAGTGAATGAACTAACAGTAGCATTGACCTTGCCTTAAACATTCTGTGATGTTAAGCTAATGTTATACAGTGTAGGTTAGTACAAACATCATCATCAGACACCCAGTACCCCCCTGCTGATTTACCCTCTGTATGACCTGCTATAGGAAAAATTTACCTGTTTTGAAATTACTTCTCTCATACTGCCACCACCACTGGAAAGAATTCCATGATAGAGGCTTGCTTGTGCCTTTATTCTTTTTTCTTAAGCAGTCTTTTGCAAACCACTTTAACTGCAAATAGCCTACCCACCAAAGCCCCATATACTTTGTGTATAAGCCCATGAATCCAAACTGTAGCTATTTAGATTTATTTATGTTATTTTACACTTTTAGGACATCCTGTATTACTCAAACTGCCACTGTGGTATTACTGTATTTATCCATTATTCCATGCAGTGTCCCCCAACCACTTGATAGCAGGGCATTCCCAAGTATGCATTTTCCTGACACTTGTCTTCAATTACAACTTTATGCAGTATATACTTCAGAGTGAGCTGTTGCATTCCCGGTAATGCTGGTTAATATTGCACTATTACCTGCTTTAGCCATGGTCATGGCTTATCACATGTAGGTGTCAGTCTTAGATGTGTGCAAGTTTCAGCATTACTCATGTTGGGAGATGGAAACTGGGAGCATAATGGTTATAGTGGTTTCCTTAGAGATGCAAAGTACAGGGTTTTGAATTTCATTTTTGTTGCTTACGGTTTTATTTCTAGCTAAGCATGTAGTAGTCTCTGGTAAGTTTGTGTTTATCTGATAGCCTGGGGGTCGATCCTTTGTCTTATAGTACTGGTATAGTTACATTTCTGTACATTCATGCTCAATATCAGAGCTGTTTAGCTGGCTGTGACTGATCTACAGTCATCTGGGCATACAAGCTGATTTAAGTATACTATTTTGCACTTTCATTGTTTCAATGATAGTTAACAAAACTGTACTGCATTTATTTATTTGTTTCATTGAATATTATTTGAATATTGTGGTCTCTTTCTCTGCAGTTTTTTCCTCACCTTCGTTCCTTAGTGTTGTTATAGTCTTAAACTTGGTGGCTTGGAATTGCTGTCCCTGCTGTAAATTTGTGTTTGGACACTCCTCCCAGACCCATCTCATTTGCTCACTCGACTGAGTACACTGAGATCATTTGAGAAGGACTACTCCCTTGCTTCTTTGATTTCAGACACTCCTGTCCGTCCCATCTCATTAGCTCTATCTACTGTGTACAGAGATAGCAGTTGGGAAGGACAACTCTTGTTCTGTTTTTTCTCTCTCTCCACTTAACAAAAAAAAAAGAAAAAATATATATACTTTATTCAGCTGCTCTTACTTTAACTGTGTTCTGCCTACTTTATTACCTTATTTTGCTGTTCTGTGTGCTCTTAAGTGTTCAAGTGCTCTTATTACTCATTTATTACTGCTTATTTGTAGCCTGATTAAATTTATCTACTATTCTATTTATCTTAGATTTGGTTTTAGCACTTGTGCTTTAGGCCAGTTATTTTACATTTAGGGTTTTTGTGGTCTACACTGTTATAGACAAACCCTTATCAAAACCCACACTCCGTAAGTCCAACAAGTATTCAGAACACTATGTCTGGACAATTCCCCCTGATGTCCCCCTCACCAGGCTTGACAAGGAGAAGGTCACAGGCAGTTGTCTGTTAGGTACCAGAATCTGCCACATCATGCACGCACTTAAGTCTCTCCACAACAGGTACAAGTATGACTGTCCTTGTCCATGTTGGTGTGAATAACTTGAGACATACCTCCCTGGACTGTATTAAGAGTGACATGACTGAGTTGTCAGAGTATGTGTCCCAGGCAGGTATGACACTAGCCCTAAGCAGCATCCTACCTTCACCAAGAATAATACCACAATACCAACAAAAAATAATTGACTTCAACAATTGGCTTAGTTTCTGGTGCCTTTCCAAGGGGATCCAGTATCTGTCTGCCTGGGATGACTTGGTTGACAGGCCTTGATGCTTTGCCAGAGATGGCCTCCAGGTCACCGCTGGGGTTCCGGATCCTGGCCAAGGCTCTTGCCTCCCCCATTGTGCCTTTTTTGTTTAGGCATTCTCCCGAAGACAAATCTTCCAACATAAAAGATCTGCCAAAAAGCAAATTGAAGGTCATGCCGCTTAATGCTAGGAACCACCTGAAAATGCACTCACTGGAGGCTCTCCTCACTCTGGAAGATGCCAGTGTCTGCGTTCGCGGAAACTTGGTTCAGGGCTGCGGAGAGCACCCTTGCCTTACTAGGCTATACCCCATTCCACACTTTCCAACCCCAAAATGAGGTTGGAAAGACTAAGGGTGGTGGTGTCTCTGTCTTCATTAAGGACAGGCACACCTCCAGACTGGTTTGCCAGCATGACGCACTAGAATTAATCCAGGTGCAACTGACAGTTGGCAAACACCCATCCAAGTTATAGTCAGTTAAAGACCCCCCTCCATGACTCAGGACACCCACTAATCCTACCTGGACCTACTTGACTCCATCAAGATATCCCCTAACACCCTGATCTTTGGTGACTTTAACTACCCCGCCATAGACTGGGTGAACTTTTCCTACAGTAATGCACTTAACCAAAGATTCCTTAACTTCATCAGTTCTAATCCACTAGACCAGTTTGTCTCATCCCCCACAAGGAGAGATAACATTCTGAATTTGGTTCTCACCAACATGGGTGCCCGCTGCAACACTTCCATAGTATGTTTTTCCCTGGTGAGATCAGATCATCGGTCTGTATCATTCAAAGTTTCTATCCCACCCAACCACCTAGCCATAACCAGGCTAAAAAAGTTCTCAAAAGTTGACTACAACCTCCTAAGGGAGGGTATCAGTAGCTTCACACCACCGTCCCTTTCAGACGATGCAGACAACTGTGCTGAACAGTACGCCAGTGCAGTATACAAGCACCTGTACAACTGCATGGACTCAGCCATACCCAATAGAACTAAAACCTGCTCCTCAAGGAAACACAAACCTGTCTGGTGGACCTTGTCTGTCAACAGGCTTTACAACAAAAGGAAGAAACTGTTGTCCAAGGGTAAAAAGGAACACATTCTAAACTGGAAAAACTCTATCGTCAAGCTCAACAAGCAAATTAGATCACTAGCGAAAATCTCCAAAGCAAATTATGAATTGAAACTAGCCTCCAAAACAAAGGGAAACCACAAAGCCTTCTTCAGTTATGTCAGGAACCTCCATGACAAAGCCTAGGTGTGTTCCAAACTAGTACTTAACGGTACTACTTACACTGATCCTGTTGACTTAACCAACCTGCTAGCTGATAGGTTCAGCACAAACTTCACCCCCTGTCCCCCCCAAGACCCATTCGACATCCCCGATACTTGTCCCGCACCTCACATCTCTGTAGCTCAAGTGTTAAAGGCCCTATCCAAGGTAAAGACACAGCATCCATGGGATCTGATGCTATTCCTGGCTGTATTCTGCACCATCTCCAGCAAGAACTAGCTTCGCCATTGAGCACCCTATTCAACTGCAGCCTAATTACAAGCTTTATTCCAGCAGAATGGAGAACTGCTATTATCATCCCCTTGCACAAAGGTGGTGCCACTACTGACCCAGGAACTTGTGGCCCCATTAGCTTGACAAATCTGATCTGTAAAGCCATGGAGCATATTATTATGGATCTCATATACAAGGACATAGGCAATCTCCAAGCACTTGACCCCACCCAATTTGGATTCATCAGGGGCAGATCTTGCCTATTGAACCTAGTTGACTTCTTTGAAACTGTCACCAAGGCACTGGATGAGGGAAAGTCAATGCATGCAGCTTACCTTGACTTGACCAAGGCCTTTCACACAATCCCACTCGGGAATCATCGAAAAACGAACACAGCTTGGCATAAATCCCTATCTCGTCAGGTGGGTGGCCAACTGGCTCACCAGTAGGACCCACAAGGTCAAAATAGGTACCACCACCTTCAACAGCAGACCTGTCACTAGTGGTGTTCCCCAGGGATCTGTCCTGGGCCCCCCTACTGTTTGGCATCTATTTCTCAGAGGTCCAGGCAAAAATAAGGGGCCTGTGGCTGACCAAGTTTGTGGATAACTGTAAGTTGGGTGCTGTCATTGACTCCCCAGATTATGTTAACATACAGCAAGAGGGTCTTACAGCAGCAAATGACTGGTGCCAAAGTTATGGCCTTAAGTTAAATGCAAAAAAATGTATTATCATGCCATTTGGCAAAAACATGGCCCCTACTGCTTACCACATCAATGGCAACCACCTAAGCACACAACCTGTGTTGAGAGACCTGGGTACTCAGGTTGACAACGATCTCACATTCGACCCATCATGTGGTGGTAGTGGTCAGAAAAGCCTTTTGCGTGGCTCATCTCATAAGTAAAGGGATTGCATCCAGAAAAAAGGATGTTATTACGTCTCTGTACTCCTCCCTCATTAGGCCAATAATTGAGTATAACTCCCCATTTGGTATGTACCTCTCCAAACATCTGCACCAACTGGAAAGGCCACAGCAATACCTCACAAAGAGAATCCATGGCCTCCAACACCTGTCCTATGCAGACAGGCTCAGATCACTGTCACTCTACTCAGTATCGTACAGATTATTCAGAGGTGTTCTCTGTCTTGCTTGCAAGGCAATGTCAGACCCTGGTCTACTAGAGATACTCCATATCCATAAGTCTAACTCCTCGTGCATTACCTGCTTGATAGGCCTAAGTCTAATATGTGACAACAACAGAACCTGCTGGAGAGACAGGTTTGCCTCACAGAGGCTGCCCCGCCTCTGGAATAGACTTCCCATACATGTCAAACAGAGTACCTAGCTGACCCTCTTCAAGCACAACCTGGATGAGTGGATGGGAAACCACAAATTTGTCCCACCAGTTCCATCTTGCCCCTCACTGACAGGGGCAACAGGTGCTGACTGAGGTTTCTGTTTTGGGGATAAACTCTTGGTTAGGCTTGTAAGGGCCCCCCAGGCCATTAGCTTAGTAACCTTCTATGATCCTATGACTGATTACTTAGTAGATACTTGTGAACTCTCATTTTTGACTATTCTTTTGATTACCTTAATCTTTTTATTCATTTTTACCTACTCCTCTGTTTTGGATCTTATTTATAACTTATTTTTTTCTACTCCAAAATCAAGCTCATCCAAACCATTCCATTTTGAAACTTAAAATTTTGCTCTACCTATTATTCTGCCTTTTTTTAAATAGCTGCTTGTCCTTAAACCTCTTAGAAAACGAATTTTACCCATGGCACCATGTAAACCTTTCTTGTTAACTAGACTTGTGTTATGAATGTGTCTTCCTAGATAGTCTATGAAAATGGGCAGTGCCCTGAGAAACTTTTTGTTTTAAAGTTTAAATATACATACTTCTGTGGTGAACGACCTCACCTTAGGTGGAGTATACTTGTTGAAATCTGCAATTCTGGCATTTTTTTCCTTCCTAGGCCTGTGCTCAGCACAGTTGGGATCTGCAGCTTACATCCCCACCATTCACTATAAATGTCAAACCATTGCTTCCTCAGCATGTCCTTTTATGTTATTTTTTAATGGGTCACAAAAAAGCACAGCTTAGTAAATCTGAACCAGGCATAATATGATTTCCCTGGCACATCTTTCTGCTTGCCACTTAATAAAGTTGTTCATGTACATTGCTTGCTTACTTATTGATTTATGTAATTTATTTAATTCTTGCAGCTACAACATTGCATCATTGTGTAATTTAAATATGTATCTCTCTCTCCTAGGTCACTGTGTTGGGTCCCATCAATGTGTTTGGTGTGGTGACACCATCAAGACCTACAAAAAATGTATACGTCTGCATTGTCATGACTCACCGCGTAATGCTTTTTTGGCACACTTCTGGCTATTGCTCTCATCCCTTCTTCAGTTCTATTGATAAGTTTAATGAATATGAATCATCTTTATCAAAAGCAGTATCCAAATAATTTCCAGAGATATGGTACCAGTAGGTAGAAAAAAATAAGGACAGCATGACATTTCTGAGTAGTAAGCTTTTATGGATTTCTTAAGGTACTGCCTGCTTTTATTAATTTAACCATTAGTTGAGCTAGTCATAGGAACTTCAAGCCACCACCTAGGCTCAATGAAGAGCACAAAATAAATACATAACTAGTACTATTGTATTGCTAGTACATACTGCAAAGCATACAAAGTGAGTTGAGTGTGTAGATAGTGCATCTTAACAGAGCATTGTTAAGGTTGAATTTACCATGAAAGAAGGTAGACAGCACCTATTACAAACTTTTCTTTACATGCTGGTAAGCACAACGTTTGTGGACAACTAGTTACTTTTATATTTTCCAGATGAAGATCTTGCTCTACATGTATTGTAGTCTTTTGCAATATCCATTATTTTATAGTATCTGAACTTAACAGAGTCTTATCCTAATCTTCGAACAAAAGACACAAATGTTATGAATTATGTTCATTCCTTTGTATTCTCTAGTACAATCACCAAATATAAATTGAATATTTCTTAAGCAATATTCAGAAATGCAGTCGGTGGTCTTTCTCTATAAAAGGCTGAAGAACTTTTTCTTGTAAATATGCAAATATTAATGCACCATTCTCAACTAATATCTCTGAACTGTACCTCATTGTGAGGAACAATTCGTCATTTTATGTCTTAAACATCTTTGTTCAGCCAGCTTTCTTCCACATTTGAATTAGTTATGTATTGGCATTTGTTTACCAAGAAAGTCTAACTGGGTTGGAAACCTTTTTTCAGAAGCAGCCTGGGATGAAAAAGTGGGGGTTATACAGTTGATTAAATATAAGATTATAAATGTATATTTGAACTCACATATAAGCTACAGGGATATAATAAAACATTATATAATGCTTGATCAAAAGATAATGATACATTTCTTGAGGTAAGAAACATAATGGAATTTGCATAGTAATAGGTTATATTACAGTAGCAATGGTAGAAAGTTCATAGATTAGAAAGTTCATAGATTAGTGCTAGGCTAACTGTCCTTGTGGGCCATTTTAAGCCTAGCCAATTATCATGCGAAAATCAAACCCTGCACTTTGTGCCTACAAGTAAACACCTTAACAATTATGCCAACCTACCTCCCATGTCAGCATGTATTCTTATAAATAAATATCATCCCCAAGATCTTAATGGTTAACAAATGAACTTTCCTTAATTTGTAAAGAAAGTTGGGCAAATACGGAGTAAAATGTATGTAGGTTAGCACACGCTTATACATTAAAGGCAGTTAAATAGGATGCATACAGAAAAAAATAATCTCTAGATACTGAATGTCTCTGCTTAGATCTTGCTATAGAACTGTAGTCCCTAACAGTTACAACTTAATAATTGGTATTCACAGATGTTTGATCACACAGGCAAGTCAAGAAAGAATGTATCACTTTCTCTTCATAGCATAAATAATTGTATACAGTGTTTTTCTCCATATCCCAGTGTCCATAACTTAATTATCCTGTTGCTGGAGAAAATAGCTAGACCAATTATTTTCTGTTCATCATGGCAGCCGTCAACAGTGCCAGTTGAATCCTGAATCCACCCAGCTGTTATCAAAAGAAATTCAGTTCCTGGTCTTTCATCTGTCTTGTTAGTCTCAAGAGTAGACAGCAAGTCCAGAGATCCAACAAACTTCAGAAGGCATTCCTTTTTCTTTTGTATTCAAAAGGACCATTGTCACACACTTCTCTAGCCACAAAAACAGAGTGATTGGAGATGGAACAGCAGAAAAGCAAAAAAAAAAAAAAAATTTTTACTGTTCCCTTTAGACCAACATTGGTAAAGTAGTATTATTTTTTTTTCCAGAGGTAACTTTGGCACTTGATATTTTTAATAGGTAATGTTTGGATTGGTAGTTTTCAGCAGTTTTGGAGACTTTCCAGGCATTCCACATTTTGTTTGTGCAGGGATATGGTTTGTTTTCCAGTCATAGTTAAGCTTATATGATGCTGAATCATATTAACTCATCAAGAACACTTCACACATTTAACCAAGCTGTAGTCTTCCTAACTAAAGTGTAGCCAGTGTTCCACATTTTGGAAATGGAAGATTAAGAGGCATGGTAGTACTCTGTAAGTTATCATCTCCAATTCCCTCTGCTTAACACAGTTTTTGTTGCTGTGTATTGGTATTTTCTCACTCCAAAATGGCATACATATCAATATACCTACTCTGTGTATCCTTTTGCTAGCCCCAGTGTTTTTGTGATTAAATGTTCATACAAGAATTGTAATTTACCTAGAGGCATTTGCGTAAACTTTATAATTTGTCACTGTGTATTTAAAATGCTTCCTTTGGAAATGGATGCTGCAAAGTCATAAAATATGGCTGTAAGGTTTTTTTTTTTTTGAAGTGGCCCACCTCTTTCTTTTTTATATATGCCTACAGTCCTCTTTATCATCTCTTCATCCACCCCGTCAGAAAATCTTTACCGATTTTTGTAATATGTTAACAGTGACTTGGGGATGGGAACCTTTTGGTGAGCCACCCTGTGGGTAATACAGTTTTTCTTTTCCTACAAAGGGCTTGACTTGTTAGGATTAAACCAAGAAAGCAGCTAGAATCTAGATATAGTTAAAACCATTTGCGCAAACCTGAGTTATTCCAGCATTCTCTGGACAGAATTCTGTGCTATATTATCCATCTTCAGGAATAAATTAATTTAACCATACCTTACTAAAGTCAGACTGAGACCTTTTTCAGGCTTTACAGAGGAGAATTTATTACACCACATTTACATGGGAGGAGTTAGGATTTGAGCTCTAGCTCCATTAACAAAATAATGCAGTGCGTATGTATATTACATCTTATCCTGGATAAGAGTATGTAATTCATAAGATGCAAATCAGAAGTCAAAGGCCACAATTTCTTCACATGAAGGTCTAACTTTCTTAACTTAAAAGTCTCAAGAAATTACCTCATCCCTTTTAATAGATGCAGAGTTCTTTGTATAATCCTTTGCTCATACTTTTTGATCTTGCTGCACCAGTCTGCTAGATAGTGCTTCACTTCACCTTGAATTAGGGAAAAATCATTGTGCCAGTACCAAAATATGTAATGTTACTGCAGCTTTGTCAGTGGAACAGAACCGCAAAACATTTAAATGCATACAATACAAGTACTTTAAAACTCATTTAACATTCCCTTTCATGAAAGCCATTTACCTAATAACAGACGTTCTCAGTTCTTTAATTATTATGCATTTAAAGCAGTTATACAAATAAGATACCACAGTATGAGGACAAAATGATTGACTTCAATAATTAGCTAAGTTTCTGGTGTAATTCAAAGGGGATCCAGTATCTGTCTGCCTGGAACGATATGATCGACAAACCATGATTCTTTGCCAGAGATGGTCTGCACCTGTCGCCCCTGGGATTTACTGGCTAAGGCTCTTGCCACCCCTATAGTGCCTTTTTAGGCGAGGCTCAAAGGACAAAACCACCACCCTAACAGATATAAGCATGCAAAATCTGAAGGCAATGCTACTCAATAATAGAAGTCTAAACTTTGAAATGCACTCTCTTGAGGCACTCCTAAAAATGGAGAACATCGATGTCTGTGCAGTAACTGAGACCTAATTCAAGGCTCCAGAGAGCACCCCTGCAATACCAGGCTACAACTCTTATCACACTTTTCGGCCACCAAACCAGGACCGAAGCACCAAAGGTGGAGGAGTGTCCATATTCACCAAGGATATTCACACCTCCAGGCTAGTTGCCCAACACAATGCATCCGAAATTCTACAGGTGCAACTTAACACTAGGTAAGACTGCAATCAAAATTGTAGCTTGTTACAGATCCCCCACCATGCCCCAAGATTCTCACTACACCTTTCTAGACATATTGGAAAATATTAAGATACAACCAAACACCCTAATACTGGGTGATTTCAACTACCCTGCCATTAATTGGGGCAACTACTCTGGTACCAATACCTTTGCCCAACGGTTCTTGGAATTCATAAATTTCAATGCCCTGAATTAACTAATCCATAGTCCCACCAGGGGCTCAAATATCCTAGACCTGGTCATTACCAACATGGGAGATTGATGCTGCACACCAGTGGTCACCCCCTTGTTGGTCAGGTCTGACCATAAGCTAATCACCCTTGACATCCACATCGCACCCCCACCCCCCAGTAGGGAAACCTCCATAAAAAACTTGTCCAAAGCCAACTTCATGCTACTCAAGTCAGAAGTGACAAACTTCATGACACCTATGCAGACGGGAACTGAAAGTTCAACTGCTGAATCCTACACTAACGCATTGTACGAGCATGTCCACTCATGCATGAATCATGCCATTCCAAATAGAACCAAGACTGTCTCCTCCAAAAAAAGGAGCCCAATCTAGTGGTCCCCTGCCATAAACAAACTGTACAACAAAAGGAAGAAACTGCTGCAGAAAAGAGGAAAATCCCAGGATGTAAAAAACTCCCTTACCAGCCTCAGTAAGAAGGTGAGATCCCTCATAAAGTCCTCCAAAGAGAGTTACGAAAATAAAATTGCCAAAGATTCCAAGGACAACCACAAGGTATTCTATAGTTATGTCAAGAATCTAAATGGCAATGCTCAGATCTGCTCTGAGCTACAACAGAATTACATTAAATATACTGATCTAAGCATATTGCCAATATACTGGCAGATTGATTCAGTGCCAACTTCACCCCCCCTCACCCCCTAAAGGGCCCATTTTAGTACCAAAAGATTGCCAGATTCCAGTAATCATGGTCACACAGGTAAAAAAATGCATGCTCCAAAGCAAAGAATACAGCATCCATGGGACTAGATGACATCCAGGGCTGTGTACTACATGAACTACAAAATGAACTGGCACCTCACCTAAGTGTCATGTTTAATCATAGCCTCACCTCAGGCTTTGTGCCCAATGAGTGGTGCACAGCTACAGTAATCCCACTCCACAAGAGGGGATCCACCTTTGATCTCGGGAACTATTGTCCCATCAGTCTGACGAGCCTGACAAAGTCATGGAACTTATAAACAAAGACACTGGCAACCATCAAACACTAAACCCCACCCAGTTTGGTTCGTAAAGGGACAATCCTGTCTCCTCAACCTGATTGACTTCTTCGAATCAGTCTCCAGAGCAGTGGACAAGGGTAAGGAGGTCCACACAGCCTATCTGGACCTCACCAAGGCCTTCGACACCATCTCCCACTCTGGAATCATAGATAAACTTACTAAGCTGGGCATTAATCCCTACATCACTTAATGGGTTGCCAACTGGCTTACTGACAGAACCCACACTGTAAAAGTAGCTGACTCAAAATCCAGCTCCAGACAAGTGACAAACGGAGTACCTCAGGGTTCAGTCCTGGGACCGCTCTTCTTTGGCATCTACTTCTCTGAAGTACAGGCCAGCACTAAGGGACTCTGGCTAACAAAGTTTGCAGATGATTGCAAACTGGGAGCCATTATTGAATTCCCAAATGATGTGGATATTCTACAAAAGGGCCTTACAGAAACAGATGCTTGGTGCCAGAGCCATGGGCTCAAGCTCAATGCCAAGAAATGTGTAGTTATCCCCTTTGGGAAAAACCATGTATCCATGAATTACCGCATAAGTGGCAGTACACTAAACACCAAAAGTGTGATAGGAGACTTGGGGACACAGGTGGACAGTTGTCTCACCTTCGATAACCACATAGCCACAACAGTCAGGAAACACTTCTATGTGGCACACCTCATCATTAAGGTCTTTTCATCCGGAAAAAAGGAGGTCATTGTCCCACTGTACTCATCCCTCATTAGATCCATTATAGAGTACAATCCCCCGTTTGGTATGTACCTCACAAGACATCTGCAACAACTGGAAAGGCCACAGAAATAACCTCACTAAAAGAATCACAGGCCTAAAACAGATGCCCTATGGTGACCGTCTAAAAAAACTCCAGCTATACTCTGTCACATATTGCCTACTCAGAGGCCATCTCTACTTAACATACAAGGCCATGTAAGAAATCACAATCCCTCAGAGCCACACGCTCCAGGGACCTAAACCTGGTCATAACAATGAACAAAACATGCTGGACGGATAGATTCCTGACCCAGAGACTTCCCATACTCTGGAATAGACTGCCCATACATGTCAAGCTGACTGCCTCTTTGGCCCTCTTCAAAAGGAACCTTGACGATTGGATGGGAGATATGAAATTCACCCCAGGGATCACGTCAGTCACCCTGCTAGACAGGGGACCAGGGAAGTAAATATTCTGGGAAGAAATAGCCAGGGAATTGTTATGGCTAGGCTTGTATAGGCCCTAGGGCCAATAGCCTAGTACCAACCTATGAACCTATACATTAGTTAACCGGGTTTATATTGGAACATCCAAACGGCAAAATATAGAATCCCATTACATTGAACCTGTTACATCGAACCAGCAAAACATCAAAAGGCTGTCAATGACCGCTTCCAACAGGGACATAACACAATAAGGGTGTAGGCAGGGGGGCAAGCCCCCCTGCACTCCCTGCTACTTAAATATACCAAATCCGAGATCGCTCTTCAGTGTAGGAAACGGAATTCTTCCATTTCCGCACTGAAGTGCGATCTCCGAAGTGGAATATTTAAGTGGCAGGGGGTCTGGGGGGGTGCAGGGGGTCTTGCCCCCTGCATGTAGCAATTTGTTTTTAACATTCACTCCACATATTGGTGATTGATGTTTTACGTTTCAGTGTAAGCATTTCAATGTAATGTGATTCGATATTATGCCATTTTGATGTTCCAGTATACACCCAATTAACCACTACACCTGTATGGTTCACAAGCCTGCCACCCAAATACCAAACAGCATTTTTTTTTTTCAAATATTCAAGGAAAAATAAGATATTAAATTTTGTAAGAGCAAGCAAACTACTCTGCCTTCTACCCTAACATCTTGTTTTATTTATTTTGTTCACAGGGGTAGTACACTAATCACAACAGACCATTTTCAGGGATAGCCTCGTTGAAGAAATTCACAAAAAAAAAAAAAATCACAAACATGTAGTAATCACAGAAGGGAGAGAATCCAACAGATGATCGAAACAACTAGTAAATATTATTAACATAATAGAAAAACAAATGTGGATCAATTTTAATACTAGATGTGGGATGGAAGCAGTAGGTGAGACCCAGATGTTCAAAGCAGAAGTGATGTAGATGGGGGGGGGGGGGGGGGGCTGGTAGATGATGTGTCCAGTGGAAAAGTATTTGCAGTAAGATTTTGGAAGGGAGTGTCTTTGAGTTGCACCATGAAAGTGGGAAAAGAGAAAACTTTTAGGTGATAAGGGAATGATTGCCAGAGTTAGGGTGTAAGAATGGAGAAGGGGGTGATCAGTCTTCTTGGAAGTCTTATCCCGCACACTAATGAACAGTTTAATTTCAAGTCTTTCAGTATGAAAACAGAAATTGAGAAAAAGGAGTGCCAAGAAACTGTTACTTGGGTAAGTCAGTTATAGGCTAGTAAGTACACTGCCTGGATGTTGGCAAAGAAGACATTTGGAGAACCTGAAAGAAAATCAACCAGAAACTGTGAAGAGAAAACACTAGCTGGGAAAGATCCAGCAGCTGTTCAGCAAAAAGCAATTCAAGCTTCAGCTTTGTTTCAAGAGATGGCTTCCAGTAATTTAGAGGAAAAAATAAATAGGATGTACTCAGAAGTGATTAAAAGAATAAAACATTGAAGGAATACGTCAACTCAAACAATAAAATGCTGGAAAAAAATTAAAGAAGCTTTAACTAGCTATTCAGATGAACTGATAAAATTGCAAAAATCACAGGGTGATGTAGCTCACCCATAGGTGTAGCTGAAGTAGATATGGGTTCCTTCCTACCTGACACTGGTGACACCCCTATAGGCCCAACACACCAAGGTGGCAAGATTGACAGATTTTATTCTAGGTGACACATCTATTTTAAAATGCTATAGCACAACCACAAACAAATTATTTCAACAGTGCACCAGTTAGCAATAAGGCAAGGTGAGATATGCATGCAATGAAAACATACATTTACCCTCTTCCCCAGAACTCAACAGAAAAAGGTCTTGACATTCAAACAGGCACAAAGAAGGCAATATCAATGAGCAGTAAAGCTTTATAATGCAGCAATACAAACATGGGAAAAATGCAATGTCATTAAACAATGAGAGTCATAATACAACAATACAGATATGAGAAAATGCAATGCCATTGAGCAGCAAAATTCTTGAAGGCAGCAGTACTAACACGAGCAAAATGCACTGTCATTGAACAATGAAGATTTATAATGCAACAATACAAATATGAGAAAATATAATGTCATTGAGCAGTACTAACACCCTGAATCCCCTTGATCAATTCTAAACAGACCAACTATGAAACACTCTATTACACCCTGTTCACTGGCCAGTGACTTACAGTCTTGCTGCTGGCGTGATGGGGCCCAAGTTGGAGCTCACATGGATCCCAGTTATATGTAATCCACAAGCATTTGGGGGGGAAATCCACAATCTTATAAAAATAGTAAATGACGGACAGTGCCTCTCACTGGTTTCAGATTTCTCTCCTGATTCCACAAAATACCATCATCCAGAATTTCAGCAAAAGACCGACACCACCTGCTGCTTCACTTCCCTGTCCCAAAGCACTAGGAAAGAAAATCCAGTCATGCTGCAAGTCCCTTTTTCCCTTCAGCTACCTCTTTCAGTCTTCCCTCCTTCAGCTAATCTCTCAGTCTGCTATTTCACTTTCGAAATTGTCTTTTAAATTCCTGAAAACCCCTTGTGGTGTAATGAAAAACTACAGTCTCTTACTTATACAGTGGGAGCTACATTCTCCCCCACTTGAAAATCTTGGGTCCCCCAGAGTCAAAGGTACATTAGCAGCAAAAATTTACACGCACTAATGCACCATCAAGTGAACAATATTTTTGCATTCAAAAGGTACATTCCACCAAGGGTAATCAGCCTTATGCGCAACTTGGGAAGGGGTGTCACCACTGGAGTAGGAGGCATAGATAGGGATTATGGGAGCAGACTCTCCGATGAGCTGTGGTCACAGGTTCCTGTGTACTATGTCCCACACTATCATATGTAAGTCTCTGTGGGGGCCAAATCAGTCTCTGCAGTTTTGGTTCAGAAGAGGCAGCTAAGGAATTTTGCTTGGAAGGTTTGTCACTCACATCACATTCAATGTCCAGTTCTTCAGTTGGCATATTGTCTACTTCCAAGATATCCTCTTGTATAACTTCACTTTCGTTTTCCATAACGGTATGACTGTCCTCAGCACTATTTTCTGGTTTGCGTAGCAGGGCCTCCATCAGTATCCGGTTCTGTAAGAGGCACAGAAATATTACTTAGTCTATTGTTAGGTTTGGGTTGCTCAAAATGACAAGGAATGAATTCCGGTGCGTTTACATTGAGATTACAGACCATGGGGTCTTCACATCCTCATAAAAAAGCCCACCAAAACCCCAGTCATCATCACCACTGTCCTCCTCTCCTTCAGCAGGAGGAAGCATAGGCTCTTGAACATTGGAGAGGGTAGTTCCTCTCTGCCTTAGCCTTCTGGATTGCCTTGAGTTAGGCTTCCACTGAGCCATTTTGGGTTCCGGATTCATGAGTCTCACTGATTTTGCCAACGGCATTAAGTTGTTGTGGTGCCAGGTTTTAATGGGTCCATCTTTCCCTTCAGGGCAAACTTGGTAGACAGGGCTATTTTATTTATTTATTTTACATTTGTTAACCGGGCTAGTCTAGCTGGATATATTTCCATTTTCAGTAGAGGCCCGGGGAGAAAAGCTCCACATATAGAGATAAGAGATATATCATGAGCTCAATTAACAGATTACAGGCTGGTAGGACTTAGACAATGAATATTGTTACCCAAACAAGAATAGGACTTAAAAATTTCTAGACAATCTAAATGACATCATAATGAATATTATTACATAGTTTAAAACAAGAAAAAAAATGTAAGACCAAGGAAAGAGAAATGTACATTGTTACTAAAAAGGAAAGGAGTTTAACTTTCTGGACAATCTAAATAACCTCATATTGAACATTATTGCTTATTTTAACAGCAAGTAGAGAACGTGGAAGACCAAGGAGGAAAGAGAAACAACAATAGAGAGAGAGAGTAGAGTTAAAAGAGATACAAGTTTACTGGAAAAGAGTCATAGCCAATAAGGAGGAGAGATATATGAGAGAAGTATGTAGGGTGGAAGGAAGATTAGGGGAGAAAGGAGGAGGCACAACAGAATAGGGCGAGAAAGAGGGTTAAGAAGGGAATCAACATTTAGTCAGGATTAGAGCAGGGACATTAGGTAGCTGAGAACAAATTATGTAAATCTCAGATCCCCAGCGGTCAGATAGTTTATGCTTTCCTTGTAGTCCCAAATTTCTCTAAAGAACTCTGTCCCCTGGCTGCAAATCATGCATCTTTACTTTTTTGTCATAGTGAGCCTTGTTTCGCTGATGTCTTTGTCCTGTTGATTTTTCAGCAAGCTCATAAGCCGGTCTGAGGTTCTTCTTGAGTCTCTCCACATAACTGCCATGAGATCGCACTGGTGTATCATCAGCTGTGACTCCAAAGGTGACGTCAACAGGAAGATGGGCTTCTCTTCCAAACATTAGGAAGTAAGGCAAGAATCCTGTAGCATCATTTTTAGTACTGTTGTAAGCATGCACCACTGTGGCTGCAAGTCTACTGCATTGACTCTTCTTCTAAGCAGATAGTGTCCTCAACATGTCTAGTAAAGTTCTTTTGAAATGCTCAGGCTGAGGATCCCCTTGAGGATGATAAGGAGTGGTGCGGCTTTTTTGGACTCCCAACAGAGTGAGTAGTTCATGGACAAGCTTGCTCTCAAAATGATGTCCTTGATCAGAGTGTACCCTTTTTGGCAGGCCATAGTGTACAAAGAGCTTCTCAACTAGTAGTTTTGCCTCTGTAATAGCTTTCTGATCGCGAGTGGGAAATGCTTGAGCATATCTGATATAGTGGTCGGTCACCACCAGCACATTACTGATCCCGCCTTCATCCATTTCAATGCACAGAAAATCTATACAGACCAGTTCCATGGGTCCACTACTTTCCATTTTACTCAATGAGGCAGCTCTGGTCGGCAGAGTCTCTGAATGCAACAAAGACATGTATGACAATAATCCTCAACATCTTGCTTCATGCATGGCCAGTAGAACCTGTCTTGTACCAGGCCCATAGTTCTGTCATAACTAAGATGACCATGTTCATTATGCAATGACCGGAGTACTACTTCTCTATACTTCTGAGGAAGCAACAATTGCCATTTTTCACTGCTGAGTGCACTTGGAGATCTCCTATAGACTAGTCCATTCTGTATCTGGAGTCTGTCCCATTCTTTGGCCAAAGTCTTGCCAGGGGATGAATATCCATGCGAAGCATATTAACTTGTTTCTTCTCTAAAGCAGCTACCACCACCTGACCTAAGGGGTCTTCTCTTTGATCTCTCCTGAGGTCACTGTTACTCAAAGCTGGTAGCGATGAAGCCTGTAAAGTGACCAGATTACAGTAAGCTTGGGGTATGCTTGCTGCAGAAAGACCCAACTTCTGGGCCCAACATTCAGTGTGTTGATAGCAGGTTGCAACCTGACACACAGCTCTCACCCCTGGCGCTGGAATTTCCACCCATTCATCGTCTGGGTGTAAATCTCCCTGATGTCTTCTGGACAGACCATCAGCATCTCCATTTTTGTGTCCTGGGTGATATTTCAAACTGAAATTATAGTTGCATAGAGCTGCCATCCATCTGTGGCCAGTAGCATCTAGCTTTGCAGTGGGCTGGATGTATGTCAGAGGACTGTTGTCAGTCTGCACTTCAAATTCAGCCCCATCGTGATAGTCATGCATCTTGTCCACTACCACCCACTTTAAGGCAAGGAATTCCAACTTGTGTGCAGGGTAGTTTCTTTCTTTGGGGAATAAACTCTGACTGATAAAAGCCACATGTCTCAGCTTCTTGTCATACTCCTAGTAAAGGACTCCTCCTAAGCCATCCCTGCTAGCATCCACATGTAAAGTGTATGGCTTTGTTGAGTCAGCATATGCCAGCACAGGGGTATGTGTGAGGCAATACTTAAGCTGTTCAAATGATTCTTTGCACTCAGGAGTCCAACGACTCTCGATAAGTTTTTTAGAACCTCTCGGTCCCTTAGGTTTTTCACAAGGATATTTTCATCTGTTTCATCTGCTTTCTCATCATTTCAGATCAAATGGTTGAGGGGTCTTGCTATCTTTGAAAATCCTTCCACATACCTTCTATAGTAACTGCAGAACCCCAGAAAAGATCGCAGCTCTGTGTGAGTTTTCGGTCTGGACCAAGATGTCACCACTTCAACTTTGCTGGGATCTGTGGATATTCTATTTGCAGACACTACATATCCCACATAGGACACTGAAGGTTGGAAGAACTTGCATTTGTCCAGTGACAACTTCAGGCCTTCCTTCTCAATCCTGTCCAGTACCTTCATCAGTCTTTCTTCGTGCTTCTCTAGGGTCCTTCCAAAAACAATGATGTCATCCAGGTAGACTAAGACTTCCAGGAGATGCATGTCTCCAACTGTTCTTTCCATGATTCTCTGGAAAGTTGCCAGTGCATTTGATAAACCTTGAGGCAAACTCAAAAAACCCCAAAGGGGTGATGAAGGCAGTCTTCTCTATATCTTCTGGGTGCATAGGGATTTGATAGTATCCACTCCTTAAGTCTAACACACTGAACCACTTACTGCCCACCAGGCAATTTAGAGCATCTTCAATCTGGGAAGTTGTGTACTGGTCTGGAATGGTTCGCTGATTCAGAGTACGATAGTCAACACACATGTAAATTGACCCATTCTTTTTCCTGACAATGACAATGGGAGAGGCATATGGACTTCTTGACTCTCGAATTATCCCTGTGGCTTTTAGTTCTTGCAAATGTTTCCTTAAGTCTTCCAGGTCTCCTGGAGCTACTCTTCTGGAACGTTCCCTGAAAGGCCGGTTCTCTTTCTCTTATTCGGTGTTCTGCACTTTTTGCACAGCCCACATCTAGTTCACTAGTAGAAAAACAATTTTTCTTTTTCATTAGTAGCTCTTTAACTCTGGTTAGTCACTCGGGGGCAAGAGACCACCTCCTATATCAGTATCTTCCAGCTTCAACACATTGGCCCTGCTCTCATTCCTTGTCAACACAGAAACAGGTAAGGGAGTGGCAGCATAAACATTTCCCAAACACATTTGTGAACGCAGGACAATGGGAGTACTTCCTTTATTCTTTAACCCCACAGGCAAAGTGTCATAAGGATGCTTTAACTTGTCCACAGGCCAAACGTCTAGGACTAGTTCCAGCCCCAGTGGCATGTCACTTCCTGTATCTGTATCCATCATGAGATGAGAGAAAACTGTTTGTCCACACATCCTCACTTTGGCTGTCAAACAGGTGACCCGACCAGGATGAATTATATTCTCTTTCACAGACAGGGTCCACACATGACCAATTTCATCTTTCTTACTATCCTTCTCCCTTTGAAGGGCACAGAAAACTGGTCTCAGGAGAAGATGTAGTGTTGGGTGTTCCTGGGTCAACTGAGGCATTAGCATTTTTCTGATGAGGTCAGTATTTGTCCCCACTAAAATAGATGCTGAATCCTTTCCTTTTGGCCTGGGGCACACAACAGCGAGTGTGTTTCAAGAACTTCTGTTGACCCAACAACTGAAGTGGAAAATTCTAACTTGAGTGAGACATAACCGTCATAAGGGAACTTCGTGTCACTTAGCCCCCAGATCTCCAAATCATCTAACTTTTCAAGTGGCAAATTCTTTAAGTATTTTTGGTAGAAGTCTCTGTACAGAATGGTGATTTGTGCACCAGTATCCAACAGTGCTTTACTATACACTCCTTCTGTTTTTACTGACACAACAGGGGGACAGTCCCAGTAGGCCATCGGGTAGTTTCTGTTTCCAGTGCTGTTCAGCTGTACGACAGTCAGCATGTGGTGGAGGTACCTCTGCTTGACCTCGCCGTTTTAACGGATAAGACTCTTGCCTAGTAATGCTTTGCGGTCTCAGATGCTGAGATTTTGGCTGCGATGGCTTTCCAATTCAGTTGAGCTAGAAGTGTGCATAGTAGATAGTTTTTCTCGGGTCTGTATCATATTGTCGAAGTCTGACAACTTCAAAGCACTTAAGGTCAAACTTGAAAGTTTGAAGTTATAAAACTTTGAATGTCAAAAAAACCCCATTAAAAACCCAAAACAAAAAAAAAACGCTCTATGCAGGGGGACAAGCCCCCTTCACCCCCCCCCACACCCCCGCTACTTAAATATACCAACTCTGAGATCGCACTACAGTGCAGTAAAAGGTTTTAAAACTTATATATATATATATATATATATATATATATATATATATATATATATATATATATAGACCTGTTTCTCTCCTCTATTACAAGGGTTTGTGTGGAAAGGAGATCCAGGATGCTGTCTCTTGATGTTAGATTTTATGGAGCTCTTTGTAACTGGGTACTCAGCTGGCTCCTTCACTGAGGCCCTTTGAAGTTTCCCTGCATTGCACTAGCCAATAATAGTTTGGTCACTTTTTCCAAGTTCTCTGCATTAGGACATGGTTGCTTTATATGCCCTGCATCAGCACAGCAAAAACAAAATCCAGTAGGAACTCTGAACATGGGCTGATTCGTTTTTTCCAAGTCCTTTCGTGGAGGTTCTAGCTGATGTATTCCTCCCTTCAGCTAAAGTTACCAGAGTTTTCTGCAATTCTGCAACTGTCTTGGTGACTGGAGCTATGGTGTCAGACAGGGAAGACAGAAACCTGCATCTGCAACTGTGATACCTCTACATTGCAGACACTCTGGGTCACAACTCCTGTTTGAGTAGCGAGCATGGCTTTAGGCTCCTGCTGGTGTTCACTCACTATTTTAGTTGCTGATATTTGGCTTCCAACAGGGCTTCCCAACCCTCACCTCTTTAACCAACTGAGAATAAGTTAGACTCTCTTCCCTATTTCTCATCCTCATTTTCCACACAATGGGGTCCATAGCTTGAGCTCCCTGTAAAATTTGTCCGATCTGTACTTGGTCAGCTACTTTCAGATCCACCCCCATCTTTAGAATGATCTGGTGGAGCATTTTATCTAATCGCTTAATGTAATCAGATAGTTTCTCGCCAACTTCTTGGTATGTATGTTCAAACTGATACAGTAGGTCAGCAGCCCTCTCGGTCCTTCCAAACGCATCCTCCATTACTCCTAAATAGTCCTTGACCGTGCAGTCTTGCTTACCCATCTTTAGGTTGCATATGGTATCTGCAGCTAATCCCTTTAGATTTTCACCTGCTGCTGCTTCTGAGATTCTGGGAAATCCCCACTCCTCTAGGGCTTGTGAAGCATGATCCATCCAGGATTCAAAGTCTTCCTCTCCCTGAGGTGTGGGTTGTTTGCCAGAAAAGAAACACAATTTGCTGTAGCCAAATCCAGTGAATGGCTGTGTAGGCTTTAAGCATTTTTCTACAATACTTCCCAAAGTATTCAAAACTTTAGGCCCTATAGTATTTATGGGCAGTGAAGCTGCAGCTTCTGGTGTAAGATTCTGACCTACTTGGATAGCTTCCACAGGTATTTTCTCTGTTGCTGAGGTAGTGCACTTCTCAGGGATTACCACACGGACTGCACTCTCACCTGAAATTTGTATACTTGAAGGCATGTCCTCATACACTAAAGGACTTTTCCATTCTAATAAGGCCAATGTGATCTGCTTGGTAGGGCCATAGTGCTGTCTAATAAAAATCCATGCCCTACAACTGGTGTAAGGATCCTGTGACTTGATGTATTTGCATATCAGTCCATGTGACCCCTGGCAACACCAGAACTAAGCAGTGCTCTGACCTGAGCATTGTGCTGTTTGCACCACTTAGCGGCTACTTCTGGGTTCATGTTTCTGCTCGATTTGCTTTCCACACATACAGGGGAATAGGGTGGAGTCCAAGGCATTACAGGCAGTCCCAGACTAGCCCCCAAATGTAGGTCATCCGCAGGTGTAGCTGAAGTAGATATGGGTTCCTTCCAACCTGATTCTGGTGACACCCCTATAGCCCCAACACACCAAGGTGGCAAGATTGACAGATTTTATTCTAGGTGACACATCTAGTTTAAAAGGCAATAGCACAACCACAAACAACTTATTTCAACAGTGCACCAGTTGGCAATAAAGCAATGTGAGATATGCATGCAATGAAAACATACATTCACCCTCTTCCCCAGAACTCAACCAAAAAAGATCTTGACATTCAAACATGCACAGAGAAGGCAATAGCAGTGACCTTTATAATGCAGCAATACAAACACAGGAAAATGCACTGTCATTAAGCAATAAAAAGAGTTATAATACAACAATACAGATATGAGAAAATGCAATGTCATTGAGCAGCAAAATTCTTTTTTTTTTTTTTCAAAACAGGTTTATTGTTTTAACATACAAGAGAAATATCATAACAATTTTATACAAGTAATTAAAAATAGATATGATTATAACATTCAACAAAACAACCAAAGTATTTACAAAGACATCCACTACAATCAGATCAATTGATTAAACTAAAATACCATGCTATTGAAATTAAGATTTTTTTTAACAGGTTTTGTAAATTATCCCATACAATATAATAAGATGTTTTTCTAGTTGTTCTTGACCTTATTGTGTTTATTTCCATATGACACACTATATTCATAACATTTTTAAATTCATTGAACGAAGGAGGTGTATCTGAAATCCAATTTCTGGCTATTATTTTCCTAGCCACTGCTAGAATAGACCATAACAAGGGAAGCTTAACCTTTTTAACACTTTGAGGTACAGGTGTGTTGAATAATATAAGAGATTTAGAAATAATGAAATTATCTGTAAAAAGAGCCTGCAAAAATTCAGTAATTGACTTCCAGTATTCTTTCAATTTTATACAGTCATAAAACATATGAGCCCAGTCCGCATTAATTTCTACATTACATCTTTTACATAGATTATCTTTATTATTTATTTTATTCATCATCAAAGGTGTATAAAAGGATCTATGTAGAAATTTCCATGTATAAAGTCTCCAGACAATGGAAGACGTAGTTCTATAGGCAGATTCCAATATATATTGTTTATCTTGTTGATTTGGTGGGTCCCCATTAATGGAAGTGAAATAATTCCAGTATGTATCTACACTGTAAAAAGTTTCTTGTCTGATAATTTTATGTGTGTATGAAAGCTTACCTTTATCAGAAACTTTATGTTGTAAATTTAATATCAAGTAATCAATCAGTGTTGGAATAGATTCTTTAACTGTTATAGACATTAGATATATTTTATTAATGAGATGTCTAAAGGTCTGAACCTCTAGAGCAGCAAAATTCTTGAAGGCGGCAGTACTAAGACAAGCAAAATGCAATGTCATTGAACAATGAAGATTTATAATGCAACAATACAAATATTAGAAAATGCAAGGTCATTGAGCAGTACTAACACCCTCAACCCCCTTGATCAATTCTAAACAGACCAACTATGAAACACTCTATTATACCCTGTTCCCTGGCCAGTGACTACTTACAGTCTTGCTGCCGGCATGATGGGGTCCAAGTTGGAGCTCATAGGGATCCCAGTTATTAGTAATCCACAGAACACTTTGGGGGAGATCAACAATCTTATAAAAATATAAAATGATGGCTAGAGCCTCTCACCACTCCATCAAGAATATCCTAGTGACCAGGCACCATGGTTCCTCTGATGAGAAAAGTAGAAAAATCACCTGCCAGAACTCTGGTAATCATCTATGGCTTCTCTGTACTTGGCCCAAAGGAACTACTTTTCTTGCTGAATCATAGGCAGCCTTGGAACTACTGGTTTCAGACTTCTCTCCTGATTCCACAAAATACCATCATCCAGGATTTCAGCAAAAGACAGACACAACCTGCTACTTCACTTCCCTTTCCCAAAGCACTAGGAAAGAAAATCCAGTCATGCTGCAAGGCCCTTTTTCCCTTCAGCTACTACTTTCAGTCTTCCCTCAGTCTCCTCTCTCACTTTCGATATTGTCTTTTATATTCCTGAAAAAAAGCTCCACCTTGTGGTGTAATGAAAAGCTACAGTCTGTTACTTCTACAGTGAAATACAGTGGGAGCTTTGTGAAATAAAGAAAAAGCTGGCTGCGTATGATGTTTCTCAAAAGAGCTGTTTCAAAAAATTGTAGAGTTTGAAGACAAAGCACACAGAAAAAAACTTGAAATTTTCTGCTGTACCAGATAAACTGGGAGGAATAGACTATTCATTTTTTTGAAATCACAAATAAGCAACTATATTGGTTTCCACAGCAGGATTTGTTAATTGAAAGGGCACACTGAGTTTGTGCTTCAAACCTGGCCTTTAGAAAGCACCCAAGACCTATTTTAGTAAAGATGCAATCATACCAGCAGAAAGACTTGATCCTATCAGGACTGTGACGGAAGGAAAAAGTATGAATAATTGGAAACAGCAGACTGTAGAATATGATTATTCACTGTACAACAGGCAGAAGTGCACCATCTATCTAGTGTACTAACCCTAATCCTACCCCTGGCCCTAACTCTACACATTATGTTACTAAAAACACTTTCTCTAATGGGACAAAAGGACACATAACACAGAGCACTCATAATATTTGTAACAGTGAATCTTTCCCCTTAATCTAACCCTAACCCGCAAACACTCGTATATTCACAACTGCAATAACACAGTGTTGCACATCATCACACCACCACTTTTACATTTAAACATTAATTTTCTTGCACACCCTAACCTACCTACACAATATAAAACTAAATTCAGTCATATGTGATTCACTCAATTGAGCGTTCACTCATTTCTGCATTCTCTTTTCTTACACCCACAAAAATCTTTCTACCAGTACACCCAGCTGTCTATATATGTGTGTATAGACACACACACACACACACACACACACACACACACACACACACACACACCAAAGAGTAAAAAGGTCACACAGATAAACCATTCAGTAAAAAATTGCAAGAAAAAAACAGCCAAGCCAGAGATTTTATTGTGTGACACCTTAAACCTCCTGAAATTGAGGCTCATAGGATATATGTAAATGACAGGACATCCAGTGTTTCAGCTACATGACTTCTGATTGTCCATGGCTTTTTTACTTTTATGTCTTATGCTGTACTGATGAGGTCAATAAAAAAGCTGAAATAAAAACATACATAGCTAGTGGGTTTTGGCTTTTTCTTTCGTGAATGTAACCACACATTTGTAAAAAATAAACAAGTCATGTAGCTGCATCTATTAGTATCATCTGGAGTACATTGGGTCACAGTCACAGCTTCATCTCTCTCTGCAGCACTGAGCTAATGTAGAACTGTTTCTTAGTTTGGACTGAATTTTCTAACAGTCATAATTTCAGGAAGGTAAGGTGCATTCCAGCTTTGCAGAAAATGTATGTTTTTTTATTGTTAATTCTTTCATTAACACTTTAATGCCTCTGATGTTTGACCAGATGTACTTAGTAGTAAAAACAGTATTGTTATTGCACAGGCCTGGATTTGACCTAGGTTGGGGTGGAATATCTCCAGAGTACAAAATAAGTGATGAAAAGGATGCAAATCTATATGGGAGATATTTTCTGTTAGCTCTGTGTAAGGCTGGACTGCTAGGTGATAAATTGAGTTTACTTTTCATAGATACCTATTAGGCTAGTGATCTGTGAAGATCTTAAAAATCCTAGACTTGCATTCCCATAGTAGTTTTTAGCTGTTGTGTGTTGCATATGAATAATCCAGAGTTGGGTCAAACAAAGATATGTTGAGACAGTTACATCTTTCCCTATCCATGAGGGATAGGGATGCAAAACTGGGATTGAATTTGCAGTTACCCATCCATTCATCTAAATTACATTTGAATAGTGTAAGAGAAGGACTTTACTTTATGTGGAGTGGAAGACTGTTCCATTGAAGCAGTATTCTCTGTGAAACAAACCTATCCCTCCAACATGTTCAATTTTTACAAAACAGATTAAGATCCCTTGAGTGGGTGTTTAAGATACCATTGAACTTGCAAATACGTAATAGGTCTGACAGAACAGGATCTTTTGAAGCTCTGTAGGAGAGGCAGAGGTCGCCTGCATGATACTGAGAAGATGGGCAAGGCTTTGAGATGGTCAGGAGAATTTTTAGATCCTTAATTTTTTTGTGAGAAGGCACTGTGGTCATTCCAGCTGTAAGAAGTGTTTGGACAGGTACATACCAAAAGGAACATTACAGTCAATGATTGGCTTAATGAGTGCAGAGTAAAGTAGAACAATTACATCTTTAGATCTGGAAGCAGTAACTTTAGATATAAGCGGTGCTGTGAAAAACGACTTCCTTAGAACAGTAGGTATGTGTTGATCAAAGGACAATCCAATATCAAAATGGGTTCCCACATCGCTAAACTTTGTGATCAATTTTCAGGGTATGTTGTCAATGTGATAGTTACAGAGGGAGTCATGCTTGCTGAAGGATATGATTATACACTTTCTGGTGTGTAGTTTTAGTCCATGGTTTTCATGCCTGCTTTTCATTTGGGACGAGAGCTCTTGAAAAATCATGGTGTCTTCCTTGAAAGTTTGTGATGGCACCAAGTTTGCAGCGATCTACAAACTTGGTCAGCCTCAAACCCGTAATATTAGCTTTGACCTCCTAGAAGTAAATGCCAAAGAGGAGAGGCCCTGGGGTACACCAGTATTGACAGTTCATTTTGGAGGTAGTAGAGCAGCTCTCCCTAACTTTCCAGGTTCTGTTTGGGGAGAGTGACATCCCCACAAATTATCACATTAATAACAAGGTCCTAAGCTTGCAATCAGTTGTGAGGGACTTGGGCACCCAGGTTGATAGCAAACTGGATTTTGACCACCATATTGCCTCCATTGTATGGAAAGCTTTTTACATGGCCCACCTCTTTAGTAAGGGTATCTCATCCAGGGACAAGGTGGTCATAACATCCCTGTATTCTTCCCTTATAAAACCCATTATTGAGTACAATACCCCTTTTGGCATGTACTTCACAAAGCACATGCAGCAGCTAGAGAGACCACAGAGGTTCCTCACCAGGAGACTCTAGAGCCTCAAATATCTACCCTACACAGATAGGCCAAAGGCCTTGTCCCTCTATTCATTCTCTTACAGACTGCTCACAGGTGACCTCGGTCTGGCATACAAAGCAATCTCAGACCTCACTTTGAGAGGACTGCTGCATGTCCGCAAGTCAAGCTCCACTCAAGTAACTTTCACGCCTGACCTCAACCTCATCTGTGACATCAATACGAGTGGTTGGTGGGACAGATTTGTGTCCCATAGACTCCCCTTCTGTGGAATAGACTCCCGCTCCATGTCAAGCAGAGAATCTCATTAACACTTTTTAAGCTCAACCTAGATAACTGAATGGGGAACAGAAAATACACCCCTGGGATTCCACCTTTGTCCTTGCTAGACAGGGGCATCAGGTGCTGACTTGTTGGAACATGGGCTAAATTCTTGGCTAGGTTTCTAAGGGTCTTAGGGCCAATAGCCTAGTAACTTCCTATGATCCTATGAGTCAGTTTGCTATCCAGCAGGTTAGAATCGGAGTGGGAGAGTTTATCTATGATACCCAAAAGTGGTGTAGTATTGAATGCCTCTGCAAGTTCTTGATATGCATTGCGCTCTGTTGCCTTTGTTCATTGCTTCATTAACTTTTTTGAAGAAGTCAGCAGCAAGAAGACAGTACCTGCCCTTGGGGAATCCAGATGAGCTGGGTTGAGAGTCTGTAGATTACCTGTATCATTATTTATTAATTCTATAGTGATCCTTTCCATAGCCTTTCAGATGAGACAGGTTAGGCTTATGAGTCTATTGAGTCCATTGAAGTTCCACTATTGTGCAAGGGAATGGCTGTTTCTGTTCTCCATTCATCCAATGTAAAGCCTGTTTTGAGGCTGTAGGGCAACAGAAAATCACGTTTTCCTTTGTGCTTAGACTTTATTATCACAAAAGTTAACTGACCTGAGGAGAACTTAGTCAAGCTCAGTGTAAGGCAAGTTCCAAAGGTGTGTTGTGCTGCCAGAGCATTGACTTGAAGATCCAGGATTACAGTGAGCACATCATGTGGCTCTTTTATATTAACTAGTTAAGTATGTTGTGCAGTACACAGGTTTACCAGTAAATGAAACGTACTGGTGAGTACCAATTTTAATATAGACTTATTAAATATTTGCACCTGTCACATCAGAAAGAGTCCCGCTATACAAGGAAGGATCGGCTGCATGACCCAAGTAAAAATCCTGTGTAGTTAAATCCAGAATATTAGAATCCTGAATTTACTAAATCTTGAAAGTAGTACACAAATCTATTCCAGCAAAGCAATCTGAAATGGCAAAAAAACTCCATCCACAGTATATGCAGCATTAAATTTCAAGGTTCAGGATTGTTGGATAAAAAAGATTGTATTGTTTTCCACTGCACAAAATAATCATCTTTATTTAACATTGCATTGCATTGCCCTAGAATTGGAATAAAACATCAGGTGCGTGGTGCAGGTGGCTTGCATATAACCAACACCTGTAAGCTTTTCAAAATTTAAGGGTGCCTTCCACATACTGTAACTACCAGGAATTCAAGCAGAGCTCCACATAAAAGGTGGTTAGAGTGCCTGAACACTTCAGAGCTTTATTGTCCCGGGAAGGGAAGCAATAGCTATGAAAAAAATGCCAGGAAATGTAAAACAAGAGTAACTGTTTACACAAAGGTATATACAGCCCCATTCTGGCAATAGAACAAAACAGCTAAAGAAAAGGTGCTGGAGGGAGGAGTTAAACTACTCCAACAGTCATCTATTTGAACATCTACTGCTAATGTTAAGTTTGTATGCACAACTGCACTAATTGCAACATGAGATCACTGTTGCACTAAACTAGTTGGGTAGATTACCATAGTGTAGATATAAAAAGGGAGGAGGAAGAAATTACGATTACCATAGCATAGATATAAAAAGGGCGGAGGCAGAAATTAAAAATCCAGGATCCCTTGGAGAATAGTGCTAGCAAAGCCAGTTTTTGGACGTGGAAAAGGAATCCAATTTGTAGTGCTTCATGTAAGTATGAACAGTGGTCCAAATTGCTTATTACTGTAGTTGGACTTCTTCCTGTCACTGTATATTGCTTATGAATTAATTTGAATCTTAGTTGTTTAGTTGTATATTTAATGTGCTTGTGTGCGTCCATGTGTGTAAAAAAAAATATATATATATATAATATAATGTACTTTTTTCTGCGGAGGTGTACTGTACTGTTTATGGTTACTTCACCACCTCTTCACATGGAAGGCATCTGAAGATAAACAGTTATATGTTCAGTGTTTCATACAGTGGATATAAAAAGTTTACACACTCCTGTTAAAATGCCAAGTTTTTGTGGTATAAAAAAAGAGACCACAATAAATAATTTCAAAACTTTTCCCACCTTTAATGTGACCTATAACCTGTACAATTCAATTGAAAAACAAACAAATCTGTTAGGAGAAAATATAAAAAATAAAAAACGTACAATAAGCTGGTTGCATACGTGTGCACACATGTAAACTAATACTTTGTTGAAGCACCTTTTCATTTAATTACAGCATTCAGTCTTCGGGGGTACACACCTGCCATCAATTAAAGAGACTCTGATTAACCCCAAATAAAATTCAGCTGTCCTAGTAGGATTTTCCTGACATTTACTCAGTTGCCTGCTACAGCAAAAGCCATGGTTCACAGAGAGCTTGCAAAGCATCAAAGGGATTTCATTGTTGAAAGGTATCAGTCATGAGAAGGGTACAAAAAAATTTCCACAGCATTGGATATACCATGGAACACAGTGAAGACGGTCATTAAAAAGTGGAGAAAATATGGGACAACACTTACATTGCAAATAACTGAACGTCCCTCCAAAATTAATGAAAATACAAGATTAAAACTGGTTAGGGAGGCTACCAAAAGACCTACAGCAACACTGAAGGAGCTGCAGGAATTACTGACAAGTACTGGTTGTGTACTACATGTGACAACAATCTCCCATATTCTCCGTATGTCTGGGCTATGGGCTAGGGTTGCAAGATGGAATCCTTTTCTTACACATAGATTCATAGATTAGTACTAGGCTAACTGTCCTCTGGGACCATTTTAAGCCTAGCCAGTTACCCCATGTGGGAATCAAACTCTGCACCTTGTGCTTCTAAGGTAAGCACCTTAACCATTACGCCAACCTCCCACCACAGAAAAACATCCAGGTCAGGCTAAAATTTGCAAAACAATACATCGGGTCTCCCAAAAGCATGTGGGAAAATGTGTTATGGTCTG